>NW_014586497.1:0-2868 GCF_000485595.1 Priapulus caudatus
CTCTGAAGAGTCCATCCTGCGAGCGAACAGCGCCATGCTAACGTCACGCCGGTACTCTGTGTGGAGTGTGATCTAGTCAACCCGTTAGTCTCCGCAAATGTGTTCACATATCACGCCGAAACCAGGGAATTGCACAGGAATGTATCAAAAACCTTCTCAAGGATGTTGTTGGGAACGTATGAAATGCCACAGATGCGCGTACGTTAACGTGTCTTCAGATTCAAGACTGAAGCCCATCGTAATGTAGTAGCAACAATATTTGTCAAGCAGAATAGGTAAGCCACTGCATCCATATACCTACGCGCAAGCTCTACAAAGCTGCAATAGAGAGCTCACATTGACTAATTAACGCAGGCAAAAAACTACACAGCCACCACCCCATGCACTGCAGTGCCCCTGGCAGGAATACATTACATGTAAAATACTGCCAGACAGAAATTCCATAGAAATTAAGAATTTAAGGAGCAAACCACTTCTTCAACCAAATTAGCTTTGAAATTTCACTGTGAATGTAGCCCGTACATCAGGCACGGTATAAATCTACTAGCAAACCCCCCGCCCCCGCCAAGTTTTTTCCCCCCACAAATCTCAAGCAGACCAGTAAACAAATCCAGGTTACACCCCTCCCTTGAGTCAAAAGTTATCCCGAGTCACTTAACTGCTTCGCATGTCAGACAGAAGGACATTTCATGGTCCTTCAATAAGTTTTTTTGGTGAGTTAAGCCTGCCTTAGGCCGAATTGACGATCGCCCATAGATCGCGCAACTAAACGAGTTTACATGAGTTGTTGCTGTGTGCATGTTGCGTATGTTATGCATACAGTTTATACGCCGATTTTCTTGAACCACGATTTCGCGCAACCCCGCTTTTTTCGCGATGACATTTTATGGACCTCAGCGATCGCGTTATAACGGGGCCACACTGTATATAGATGGGTACATTTTACAGGAATAATTGAAACGTGTATTCTTTCGAGAATAAACCAACAACCAAACAACGGTCATGTACGCTGTAACCCCATGATACGTACAATACGATACGATACAATACGTACAGTGAAGTCGTGCAATAGGGAAAAATTTTGGCAATTTTTATTCCAGGAATCCCTCGAATGTTACAACGTTCGAACCACATCGATCGCGTTCGTACGCTATTTTATATTTACAGGTCGTGAGATCATTAGTACAGCCATCACCGTTAACGAACGCCGCATATAGATGCAGAGTCATTAGAGATAGTATCAGGAATGTATAATATAGACTATTAGATATACATATAGATCTATATATATATATATATATATATATATCTCTCTCTCTCTAGCATCTATATATACTATTAATATTATATATATATATATCTATATATAGATCTACGTCTCTCCTCTCTCTCTCTCGTATTATATATACTATTATATATATCATTATTAATATATATATATATTATATAATAATATATAGGTATATATATATATAGATCTATATTATGCCACTGCATTGATACCATGAATAGTTCATGGCCGTGGTGCTGTTTTTCTCAATCTTACTATGCGAGCCACATCGCATCGTCGCCGTTGCCGAACAAATCCCTTTTTGAGTAACGGAGTAACGATACACACGCTTACTACCGGCCCCCCCCCCTCTAACCCTACACTCCTGACGATTTCACAACAGTTACCGCTCTTTGCGCGCTGAAACCATATATACATATAACATAATATATATATATATCTGTTATATATATATATAATATATATCTTTAACCACAGATTTTAGATTTACGACACATATACGCAATTACGAACCGCGCGCGTGGAACGACGCATCGTGAGTAGGATCCTCGCTACACGTTACTACCACCGTTGGAATCGCACGGCGGTCGTTCGACGATCAAACGTCGACAAAAAAAGTCTGAAGCACCTCCCTGTGTCGCACCTGCGTCGCACCTGTGTCGCTTTCGGGAGAGGTTGGCAGCATCTCCCCGCCTCTTCTGGGTGATGGGGAGAGGAGCTTCCGTGGGCACGCACGCTCGTGCAGGGGGAGGGCGGCGTCGCTCACAGAACGGTGCACCACCGCGTTGCCGCGGCAGCATCCCTCCGCTCTGCGATCGCAGCATCCTCGTCGTCGTCGTCGTCGGAGGAGAGCTCTTCATCGGAATCAACGACCGGCTTCAGGAAGCGGCGATCGTACGTCGTCGTCGCCGTCAAGTCGTCGTCGTCGTCGGAGTCTGGCCTGCGGGCGGGAAGAGTTGACAGTCGTGCGGTTAGTTAGAGATATCCCACCCTTAGTCTTAACAGGCAAGCTGGCATAAAATTATGCTATGTGTTAGTCGATTGCAGACTGCGTTATAGCTAGGTTAGCTGATGTATGCTATGTGTTAGTAGATTACAGACTACGTTATAGCTAGGTAAGCTGATGTATGCTATGTGTTAGTCGATTACAGACTACGTTATAGCTAGGCAAGCTGATGTATGCTATGTGTTAGTCGATTGCAGACTACGTTATAGCTAGGTAAGCTGATGTGTGCTATGTGTTAGTCGATTGCTGACTACGTTATAGCTAGGTAAGCTGATGTGTGCTATGTGTTAGTAGATTGCAGACTACGTTATAGCTAGGTATGCTGATGTATGCTATGTGTTAGTCGATTGCAGACTACGTTATAGCTAGGTGAGCTGATGTATGCTATGTGTTAGTAGATTGCAGACTACGTTATAGCTAGGTGAGCTGATGTATGCTATGTGTTAGTCGATTGCAGACTACGTTATAGCTAGGTAAGCTGATGTATGCTATGTGTTAGTAGATTGCAGACTACGTTATAGCTAGGCAAGCTGATGTATGCTATGTGTTAGTCGATTGCAGACTACGTTAT
>NW_014586498.1:0-897 GCF_000485595.1 Priapulus caudatus
GAGAGAGAGAGAGAGAGAGAGAGAGAGACAGTGATAGAGAACAGTCTAACCCCATCATCGCTTGGCTGTATAACGGCGCGACCTTTGCGTCACCGCGCATCTAGTGCAGTAGTACAGTAGTACAGTAGTACAGTAGTACAGTAGTACAGTCGTACAGTAGTACAGTAGTACAGTATACAGTAGTACAGTAGTACAGTAGTACAGTAGTACAGTAGTACAGTATACAGTAGTACAGTATACAGTAGTACAGTAGTACAGTAGTACAGTAGTACAGTCGTACAGTAGTACAGTAGTACAGTATACAGTAGTACAGTAGTACAGTAGTACAGTAGTACAGTCGTACAGTAGTACAGTAGTACAGTATACAGTAGTACAGTAGTACAGTAGTACAGTAGTACAGTAGTACAGTATACAGTAGTACAGTAGTACAGTAGTACAGTAGTACAGTATACAGTAGTACAGTCACAGCACAGGGATGAGCTTCCCCTCTCCCCTTCCCCCGCAGCAGCTGACAGATCCTCTAACTGTCGGCCTGGGACTCCTCTCCTCTCCATAACATAACAGCAGCTTCATCATCAGTTGAATCATCATATATCAATGATGTTATGTACCCATAACAGTAGCTGCTGAAGCTTGCAGTTTGAGCTGGGTAGCAGATGAGAGGAAGGAAGAGAAGAAGAATGGGAAGCTCAGAGGAGAAGCTCTTACGAGAGGATCATGTCTCTCTCTCGTGCCATCTCCCTCCCCTCCTCCTCCTCCGCCTCCGCCTCCTCCTCCTCCTCCTCCTCCTCATCCTCGTCCACCACATCCCCCTCCTCCTCCTCCTCATCCTCGTCCACCACCTCCTCCTCCTCCTCCTCCGCCTCCTCCTCCTCCTCCTCCTCGTCCACCACATCC
>NW_014586498.1:2525-2866 GCF_000485595.1 Priapulus caudatus
ACACACACACACACACACACACACACACACACACACACACACACACACACACACACACACACATATATCTATATATATATATATATATATAGGAAAGCAATTCGGAGAAGATCCACACTGATTCGGGAAGAGGTCAGATGGACAATGTCTGTGTTCTGTGGAGGATTTATGGACATTGTAGGCAGAGCTACGGCTAGCATTACGTTACACTATATTACTATAATATATAACACATTAGCCCGACAACATATAACATTATACATATATATATATATATATGTATAGTAACTAAAGTACACTCACCCTCACACCCCTCACCTCCCTCACCCTCTCCCGTCACA
>NW_014586499.1:0-784 GCF_000485595.1 Priapulus caudatus
CACACACACACACACACACACTCACACACACACACACACACACACTCACACACACACACACTCACACATGAACCTAAACAAATAAACCTAAGTTCATCACATCCAGATAAAGCAGTTATTTTAATCCTGAATCGCGAATTCTGAATTTTACGAATTCTGAAATTTCAAGAATTCTGCTCGCCAATTCTATTATATATATTTATATATATATATATATATATTCACACGCATACGTGAAAGCACAACGCAACGCGAAGGCAAAATGACGGACTCGCCTTGCCAGCAATCCAATATATATTGCGCGAGATTTGTGTGTACGACAGCGCGCTCTCGCTAAATCCATCTTAATGTAGGAACGCGCTCGCTCGCTCGTGCGCGGGAGAGTCAGACAAATGGCAATTGAAAATTCCACGTGCATTTCTCGATCGGGTACAATTCTACAAATGCAGGGCTGTCTGATGAGGCTCGCGAAGCTGATGAGGCTCGTGAGACGCATGCGAACGATGCGCGGATTGCGACGGCAAGCTATTACACGCGTTCACTCGCCGTTTGCGAGCGATACGACGAACGACGAGCGAACTGCGGCCGTTCTCGGGCGTGGAAAGCATTTTAAAAGCACGGCTGGAAAACGCAGGCGATGTAGGGGTAGACAGCTGTTACGTTAAGCTACTGCACTATAATACACACGCAGGCACGCACGCACACACACACACACACACACACACACACACACACACACACACACACACACACACACACACACACACACACACACACACACACA
>NW_014586499.1:2462-2866 GCF_000485595.1 Priapulus caudatus
ACACACACACACACACACACACATACACACACACACACACACACACACACACACACAGAGACAGAGCGACAAAGCGAGAAAGAGACAGAGCGACAGAGCGAGAGAATGGAAAGAGAGCGACAGCAACAGGGAAAGAAATCGCGGGAGAGAGAGACACATTGTTACGACACAACAGATTAAAAAAATAGACGCCGACTAAAAGAAAATGTCAGAAACAATATTGTCAATCAATTATAATTGCTAACGATCACTCGCGTGCGTCCTCTTCGCTCCATGACAACCGCGACGGAAGCAGACGACGCGAAATACGTGTGTGTGTGTGTGTGTGTGTGTGTGTGTGTGTGTGTGTGTGTGTGTGTGTGTGTGTGTGTGTGTGTGTGTGTGTGTGTGTGTGTGTGTGTGTG
>NW_014586500.1:0-2866 GCF_000485595.1 Priapulus caudatus
CTCATCTCTTTCTCTCTCTTTCTCTCTTCTTCTCTCTTCCTCTCTTTCTCTCTCTTTCTCTCTCTCTCTCTCCTCTTGCTCTCTCTCTCTCTCTCTCCTATCTCTTTCTCGTCTTCTCTTTCTTCTTCTCTCTCTCTCTTTCTCTCTCTCTCGCTCTCTCTCTCCCTCCCTAAGAGCTTGATATTCATATTGTGATAACCAATCAAGGAGAACATTCGGAAAGCGTATAACAGTTTTTTTTTCCATATAAATATCGATGAGTGAAGTGTCTTTACCAGCTCTGAGACTTTCTGGCCCTCGGCCGATGACGTCACAGTCTTGCTGCTTGGTGATTTAGTCTCGGCCACCTGATCTGACGTGCCTGGTGTGAGTAACATAACATTATACGAGCACCTTCCCACAACGCGTGCGTGCTAGACGGTCATGCAATGCACATCCTGTGTTTGCGGTCAACGCTATGTAACGGACACCTGTCTATGAAGAATACTTTGATGTGGCAGTTGTTATCAGTAAATCCACCTCTATAGAACGGACGCCTTTCTATAAAAGATACTTCACGCATTTCGCTTGAGTGACGCCTGACCACACAGCACAAAAAACACCATGCACTATATATAGCTTCATGATTTACAAGCAAGGTCTCTTCTCTCATATATAGCTATAATATATATATATATATATATATATATCACCGCATACATAATAGATACCATAACACATCTCTATTATGTAATCTTCGAATAATATATATATTATATATATATATATATATTATATATATTTAGAGAGAGAAAGAGAGAGAGAGAAAGAGAAAGAGTGAGAGCGAGACAGAGAGAGATATGTATATTAAAGGATGTTTGTGTTGTAGAACTGTGACACCACGCAGTGTGTCACAATTAGCTGTGAGATCAATGATGAGTTGAAAGATCGTGAGGATGTGACAGTTACCGTGACAGCCCGGATCAATGAACTAGCTCTCTACGATTTGAAGGTAACAACAACTCCTTCTCCGCATCTACCTCCCTCTCTTTCTCCTCCTCCTCTTCCTCCTCCTCCTGCTCCTCTTCCTTCTCCTCCTCCTCCTCATCCTGTTTCTTGTGCTCATCTTCTCCTGATTATCATCATATTCCAGATTTTCATTCGCCTCCTACACTTCCTTCTATTCCTTTATCGCCTTTCCCTCCCCCGCTTCCCCTTCTCTTCCTCCTTCTCCTCCTCCTCCTCCTCCTCCTCCTTCTCCTACTTCTCCTCCTCCCCGTCCTTCTTCTTCTCCCCATCTCCTTCCTCTTTCCCCCCTCCTTCTCCTCATTTTCCTCTCCCATCTCCTCGTAACAGAACGGTAGTATTCACCATAATGGCAATAACATTGATGGGTAGCAGACAATCATTAGTCGCGCAGGCGTTAATGCTATTCGCACCGTGACTCTCCCGTGTTTCTCCTACAGATTGATGAGACAGAAGCTGTGTTGGTGAGCAGCGCGGAGGTGCAGCTACCTGCGACCATCATGCAGCCCGACGACGGCAGGCCTGACTCCGCTACGGTGCGTACAGATGCACTGCACCGACCCTACGGCCTTACCATCGGCACTCTGAACCTTCTTGATTAATCTGAGATATTCTTCTCCTGGTTGTTAAAACGTGTGGAATTTGTAGCAACGTGTAGCGGAGTCGGGTTGATTAATGAAAGTCTATGGTTATTGTAGCCATATATTGATGCTCACATATACCCGTGATAATAAATACATAATCAATCCATCTTTGCTTGATTTAAATGATCATGATGTGTGTGTGTGTGTGTGTGTGTGTGTGTGTGTGTGTGTGTGTGTGTGTGTGTGGTGTGTGTGTGTCTGTGTGTGTGTGTGCGTGCGTGCGTGGGTGCGTGCGTGTAAGAGAGAGAGAGAGAGAGATAGAGAGATATATATATATATATATATAGAGAGAGAGATAGAGAGAGAGAGAGAGAGAGAGAAGAGAGGTTGCTGTCGCATTGCGTGGCTTGCACTGGTGGTGACAGTGATAGCGTAGTGCGTCTTGCTGCGTGTAGGTGAGCACGTCACTCGTACCGGAGACGGCCCCCGAGCAGAGCGCCACGATCCCGATATGGATCATCATCATTGCCGTCGTCGCCGGAATCCTCCTGCTCATCATCGTCATCGTCGTCCTCGTCAAGGTGGGTGGTTCCGTGCCTGCCGTCGGCGGGGCGTTGCTGACGTCACAACGGTCGGGTCGTTTAGAACTACACTTACACTGAAATCACTTGATGAAATCACTCACAACCATTTGATTCAAAGAGACAGAAATGGAATTTCGCAGACAGCTTTGAGCACGCGTGAAAACCTATTGATTATTTAATGGTCTCTGTTATAATCGGACAAAACATTGCTAATTCAATGTTTTGACAGCTAACGGTTGAAACGCCCCCGCCAGGCCCTACCAGTATTCCGTGGGCAGTCTTCTGATACTGAGAATCCCCGAGAGCAGATATAAATGCCAGATCCCGTTGCTTTAAACCTATTATGGCGATGTTATCGGATATACTGCTAGGGTACGCATGCAGATACTCGCCGATACGATCATGGGGGATTCTGTGGACCAACATATTCCCATCAGCCACCGCAACTGAGCTAAATGCTGAAAGTATAGCGAGTAACTTTAACGACATTGCTTTCGTTACAGTGTGGCTTCTTCAATCGTAAAGAGAAGGACGAACTGGAGAAACTAAAGCGACTGAGTGACTTTGAGCCAGAGCTGATGGGCTAGTCTGTGGGCGGCAACGTGTCTACACGCGGGAATCTCATCATCGATGGAACGTCGGCGACAGTCTAGTCTGTGGGCGGCAACGTGTCTACACGCGGGAATCTCATCA
>NW_014586501.1:0-2866 GCF_000485595.1 Priapulus caudatus
ACTATAGACCCTGTATTAAAGGCAGGGTTAGCTCATTTGTGGTTTGTCACCATTCACCCTTTTGAGGATGGAAATGGACGGATTGCCCGCGCGATTGCTGATATGGCATTAACCAGAGCAGACTGCACTCAGCACCGTTTCTATAGTATGTCTAGCCAGATAGAACAGGAACGCAAACACTATTACCAACAATTAGAACATCAACAACGCGGAACTGTCGATGTGACCGAGTGGCTGAGTTGGTTTTTAGAGTGCCTTGGTCGCTCACTTGATAATGCAGCCAATACACTCGCGGCGATACTCCATAAAGGGCAATTATGGAAACAACTTAGCCCCCGCCCTGTTAACGAACGACACCGCCTGATTATCAATAAAATGCTCGGTGACTTTAAAGGCCATATGAATACGGCCAAATACGCAAAGATGGCTAAATGTTCCCAAGATACCGCACTACGCGACATCAAGCACTTACTGGAATGGGGGGTGCTAACACAGAATGAAGGCAAGGGGAAAAATACGAGTTATCGGCTAGCGACTGCACAAGAACTCATGCTCTGAAGCGAATCACCAGAGTAAACACTGTTTAATAAACTGTCAGGAGCAAAATGACTATTCAAGTAATAACTGCACTAATCGCATCTGGCAGCGCAATTTTTCTAGCAATAGCCAGCTATCTTTTCACTAAAAAAAGAGAGCGAGATAGTGAACTAAGAAAAGAAAAACTCGAACACTACAAAGAACTAACTGTATGCCTTAGCAACATTGTTCATGGAGAAAGTACACCTGACTCACAAAAAGCCTATTCCTTAATAAAGAACAAACTAAACCTCGTTGCCCCATATGACGTAATAAAAGCGCTAAGAAATTACAGTAACGCAACTAGGATCAATAACCCCACTCGTTCCGTTGGTGCGGAGCATGACAAATTATTGTCATCACTGTTTTATGCAATTCGGAAAGATTTAGGTGTTCATCCTAAAGACAATATTAATGAGTTCAATATCGGGTTATGGGCATCGTCAAGCAATGGTGAACGCAATAGCTCCTAACAAGGCGCGCAAACCGTTCGCTACCGCTCACTGGGATTCTAAAAACGCCAGCGCGCTTATTGGAACCCCTTAGCGCAACGTTGTAAAAAAGTAAAAAAAGGGGTTGGTTTTAAACGATCGCAAGGATACTGCTCGAAAGTGGCGGGCTAATGTGAAAGTATGAAAATTTGATAGCTAGTCAAATAGAGCGGTGGTTTGAGCTAGGTGTTAGCAAATTTTAATTGGTCAGGTGCTTTTCAAAATCCATGCTTTTATGCAGGATACGGATGACATAAATTAGACTGTTTTGCTCAACATAAAAAACAACGTGAGAGCCTACTGCGTAGCTTTTTAGGGTGTTGAAGATATTATCCCGGTTCTTTCCTAAACCTAAGTTATCAGCGATAAACTCACACATTTCATGCAGGTCTGTTGCATAGCTATTGGCTTTGTTTTGCCCCCATTGTTTTGCGCCATAATCCCAAATATTATTCAAGTCCTCAAGGGCTTGGTTACTCAGCTGATAACGGTTAGACATTAGTCTGCTCAAAGTCTTGGTTTTTTCTCTGTAGGAACTTAGCAAAGTCAAAGTCTTTGGCTATACCACTATCAAAGCCTTTTTGTACTTCAAGGCGTAGTCGTTGAACTTTCATTTCATGTTCTTCGAGTAAGCGTAGACCCGCGCGGATAACGTCACTCATAGAACCATAGTTTCCTGTTTCTATCTGGGCGTTGACGAACTGTTCAAGATGCCCGTCTAATATGATGGATGTGTTTTTACTCATATCAAAACCTCTCTTTTGTTGTATTTCCTCAATATACCATTAAATGGTATGTAATACATTAAGGCGGCAACTGGCTAAAGGCTATCGCCTGTTGTTGAACTACTTTTTTGCGCTTTTCTTGGTCTGGCTCCGCTTCAAATTGTCCTTCGTCCATTGCTTGTAAGATGGCGGCTTCGTCGTCGTCAATCTCATAGCCGAAATCAGTTTTTTTATAATCGTCTTTTTTCATGCTGCCAATCCTTTTATTTTCATTGTATCTACTCTGTAGATACCGTCAAACGGTTAATAGCAATAGGGTGAACGAAGTCGTATTGAAATAATGGGAATCATAAAATTTTTTCTGCCCCTTTAGTGTCCAATTTAAACTAAGCCTGAAGAAGCGAATAAAGATTAACACCGTCAATTTTTATGACCTATATAGTTTGAATTAGGATTGCAATCAGAAAGGCTGCCTCTATTGGCAGCTTTTTTTGTGGGCCACTTTTTATGTATAAGACTTTTATTTCATATCAAGATAGGTATTTATCTTTTTGCGCTTGCCTAGTACACTAAAGATAAATATTTATCTAAGGTGGTATAATGAAAGACGAACACGATACCTTGACCCCAGAGCTTTTTCTCGAGAAGAAGCCGTTACTGAAAGGTAAAAACAAAGATTTCCAGCGCTTGCATATCGACAAGATCATTAAGGGCGGCACGAAAGAAACGACGGTGAGTATTGAAACCTTAAGTTATGAGTTTTTAGCGCATAAGCTGGGAGAGACACCCCATACTCGCGAAGGCAACGAGGCTATAAAAAACTGGCTGTATAGGAAAATGAAAGCAGGACACAAAGACGGCACGTATGACCCCGAAGCCCCGTATAATTTCAGTCGTTGGCTAAAAAAGGCGATACTTTGGGAGATTGTGGGTTCGCAGTGTCCTTTTCTTCTTCAGGCTTAGTCGCGGTTTCCTTTTCTTCTTCAGGCTTAGTCGCGGTGTCTTTGTCTTCTTCGGGCTTAGTCTCAGTATCCTTTTCTTCTTCAGGCTTAGCCGTAGTGTCTTTGTCTTCTT
>NW_014586502.1:0-289 GCF_000485595.1 Priapulus caudatus
TCCTCCCTCCCTCTCACTCTCCTCTCCTCCCCCTCCTCTCTCTCTCTCCTGCGCATTACGCATGCACGGTGAATCCGCGCCCGTAAGCAAACAGAGAGAATTTGCATAAACCAACTGACTAATGCTACTCGATTAGATATCTGACGGTTCGATATGTGCGTGGTCGGTGGAGGTAGGGGTTGGTGGGGGAAGGTGGGGGTTGGTGGGTGGAGGTGGGGGTTGGTGGGTGGAGGTAGGGGTTGGTGAGTGGAGGTGGGGGTTGGTGAGTGGAGGTGGGAGTTGGCGGGTG
>NW_014586502.1:2009-2865 GCF_000485595.1 Priapulus caudatus
AGAGAGAGAGAGAGAGAGAGAGAGAGAGAGAGAGAGAGAGAGAGAGAGAGAGAGAGAGAATCGATCGTTGTTATCCGGACACTATTTTCAATATTATATTCTTCCGAATTCAACGCGATCAGATTAAAGTGCCGAAAAGATGCATAACCGCACAATCGACGCTAGATGGCGTAATCGTCGCTCGCATCTCCTTCTAAGGGTTGACAACGCAGACAGTGATAGGATAGGCGGCGCCACGTACGCGCTAAATGATGGATATTGTTTGTAAGTGAAATGGTTGCAGTTACAGTGGCAGTCAGTTATGATGGGAGACTGCGAGAAAAGTAAATAGCTAGATATAGAGAGGGAAAGAGTCCGATAGAGAGAGAGAGATAGAGACAGCCAGAGAGAGAGAGAGAGAGAGAGAGACAGACGACGACAAAGAGAGAGAGAGAGANACACACACACACACACACACACACACACACACACACACACACACACACACACACACGCTGCTGCTGCTGCTGCTGCTGCTGCTGCTGCTGCCACTGATCATGATACCAATTTATATGCTTGCAATGCCTTCCTTCTTTGATACCAATACTTATATTATATATTATACATCATTCTAATGATAGTTGCATAGTCTATGGTTACTGCTGCTGTTACCAATACATCTATACACTCGTATCGGCCTCCTCTACTGATACCAATATGCAATTCTATGCGTACATAGTCTACTACTACTGCTACTACTGCTGATGCTGCTGATACCAATTCTTCTACAACTGCTGCTGCTGCTGCTGCTGCTACTCCTGCTGCTGATGATACTACTGCTGCTTCTGCTGCTACTGCTGTTGCTGCTCTTTCTACT
>NW_014586503.1:0-1913 GCF_000485595.1 Priapulus caudatus
CAATCTTAAAGTTTCGCTAACCTTAGGTTCTTAAGGATCTCTGAAGAAGGTCCTTCTTAATACGCTCTTGATATATGACAATGGTCCAGGTTTTTTGGATTTTCAACTAGTTGAGAAACAATCTTATCGGGTAAGAATTTGACGATACATTTAGTCCCGTTAGTACTACTTTTAGTACTTACTTTTAGATACTTTTAGTTAGTAAAAAATGGCAATTTTTTTTTACAAATATACACCATAGAAATATCGTGACGTAGTCAATTTAACTAATGCCTTATACGAAACATAACTGGATTTCAAAGATGTATTAGAGATGTGTGTTGGTCACACTGCAAACAATAATAAGTAGTTCTTTGATCTCGATGTGTAC
The DNA here is from genome assembly GCF_000485595.1 of Priapulus caudatus. Classification (NCBI taxonomy): domain Eukaryota; kingdom Metazoa; phylum Priapulida; class Priapulimorpha; order Priapulimorphida; family Priapulidae; genus Priapulus; species Priapulus caudatus. Next base: position 371 of record NW_014586503.1, read on the forward strand.
GTCGAGGAGCCTTGATAGGCGAATTACGACGGGTTTAACTGTAGTTAAACTGGCAATAGCAATACGAATCCTAGAAATGAAATTATACTATTTCCAATTCATTTCACCTCTTATTCCCACAATGTTGAAAATCTCACCCACGTAGCGGGAGATACTGGCTGTTTAACGGAGATTGATATGTGTCAATAAAAACGCACATATTGATTTGCCTTAAGATTATTGATGATTGATTATTGATTATGATTGCCTAACCCTAACCCTAACCCTAACCCTAATCCCTAATCCTAACCCTAATCTTAACCGTAACCCTAACCCTAACCCTAACTCTGACCTTAACCCTAACCCTAACTCTAATACTAACCCTAATCCTAACGCCTGTTTTACTCCGCGACACACCGTAGACAATAACTGAGGAAACTGACATATATGGACATTACAGTAGAATGCACTAATTCAGGGATAGACTCAGAAGAACGGAATCGTAGATAAACAGTAGCGGAAGGTGCGTGAGATGCGTAAGTTGCCTAAGTCAAAACACACATGTCCGTCTTGCTACGTGACACTCCGTAGAATATAATTGTAGAATTAGACGCTTCACCATAGATGACATTACAAAGATGATAGGCTAACCTGATTTTAACAAACTTATAATTCTTTATACCATGTTATACATTATTATTATCCGAATGTATACACAGACAAATTATAATTTTAAAAATACAAATGAACGAAATGAACCACTAAAAGTGTGTGTTGTGCTGGCTTTTGAGAGCTTACACTGACAACTGAGTGCATAATAAAAAAAAGTATAAATTTGGCATAATTTACCACCGGTATTAACAAAGTTTTGGCTTTGTTCGCGCTAGATGGCATAGCATTCGCTGGATTCGCGCTGTTCCTATTTTCTGAGCATCATCCCAACTGCTAAAATACATTTAGACATTATACTGACTATTCATTGCGCGTATTCAAGGGCCTATTTAATCGTCATTATATCTACAAATTTGGCTAGATTAACAAATATGGATAAAAGCCTATGTTGGTGTTCGCCACATGGGCTATACACTGAGATCGGTGGCGGGGCTTGATGCTTCACGCGCGGCGAAGATTAACTGCGTCAGAAAATCGGCCGCTCCTCTCTTATAATAAAGATATATAGTATCTATGAGTCTGTCTGACTGCCTCCTTGCGCCCCCTACCGGCGTTGTGCGGCGCACAGGTGCGAACGGGAGTCGTCGCGCGCTCGTCCAATCAGGTCCCACCACTCCCGGACAGGCCACGCTACCTCGTTACGTCACTGCCAGCACGCGGGAGGGCGCACTCGAGCAGGAGGCTGAGCGATGAGCGATGAGAGGCGCTAAAGTTGCTGCAACAGCGAGAGGGAGACGAGAGAGCGTTTCGATGGTAACGACGACGCACGCTGCAGACTGCGCGCACAGGCGCCCGCTTCAACACTGATATTCTGCTAGTCTGCTGCTGCTGCTACTACTGCTGCTGCTGCTACTGCTGCTGCTACTACTACTACTGCTGCTGCTACTGCTGC
>NW_014586503.1:2575-2865 GCF_000485595.1 Priapulus caudatus
GTTGCGTGTGAGTTCCGTTCGGAACTTATGCCCACTATTTTTTATTCGCAACTATGCGCAACTGGTAATCGCTATGGTGTGACGGCACCTTAACTAGCATAGCTACCTAGGAAGTACTGCCGGAAAATTAACACCGGAGAGTACACAGCTATAGAATTAATAGCAAAACCTAGACCAATGTGAAAAATAGCACCAATAGCCGCGGGCACAACAACGAATAAAAGACAACAACAACTACAGGCAACAACAACTACAGGCGACAACAACTACAGGCGACAACAACTACAGGC
>NW_014586504.1:1998-2864 GCF_000485595.1 Priapulus caudatus
AGAAGGAGAGAGGTAGGAGAGGGCGGAGAGAGAGAGAGAGAGGGCGGAGAGAGAGAGAGAGAGAGAGAGAGAGACACGGAAGCTACTGTTGGCACGTGGCGTGGAAGCTGCATCAATAGCCGCAGCCCTGCCCCGACATAAACACGCTTTACATCGACTAACCCGTAAATGCGCTAACTATACAACCGTAAGCCGCATACCACGGGGGAACGTGGCTGTATTACACGATGGCGAACAGCACGGTCGGTGTCTATAACACATAGATGCCATCGCCAGCGGTCCGTGCTGTCGCGTGGATGCAGCTTAATCCATGCTAAGCACTTACAGTACTTTTAAGGTAACCATGTTTAGCTACAACTAACTACGGACTGATGAGTGCATGGAGTTCGTCTAAGTTGGATGATAAGTAAATCCAAGATGGATGATCAACTAACAAAGTTGAGCTGCGTGGACGTAGATTCACTCCACATGTATTATGAAGCATGTATAAATGTATGTATACATTTGTATGTGTATGTACAAATGTATACGTATGATATACGTATATACGTATATATATACGTATATATATAATGATACGTATATACGTATATATATAATGATACGTATATTCGTATATATATACGTATATATATAATGATACGTATATACGTATATATACGTATGTATATAATGATACGTATATACGTATATATACGTATATATATAATGATACGTATATACGTATATATATGATGATACGTATACAAATGACACATATGTACGCGTGAGCTCGAAGCTGAGCAATAACGGGGGAGTAATTATACAACCTGCCGAGATGCACGCTAGCTCCGACCGGTGTGTGTGTGTGTGTGTGTGTGTGTGTG
>NW_014586505.1:0-556 GCF_000485595.1 Priapulus caudatus
TCCTCCTCCTCATTCTCATCCAGCAGGTAGGTACAACCGCAAGCACCATGCCGCACACAATCCTCCTCCTCCGCCTCCTCCCCCTCCTACTCCTCCATGGCCCTGCGGTGCCTCCTCTGCCACCCCTGCTTCTATCAGCTGCCCCCCTCGCGCCAGCAGGGGGACTTAATTGCGTTCTAGAACGTATCGCGTGCTTGTGCAAATGTTTTTCGAGCGTGGAAACGGGATAGCGTCGGGAAAATCACCGCGCCGAGCCGAGCTCTTCGAAGAGGGAAAAGCATCTCAAAATAAAGAGAGAGAGAGAGAGAGAGAGAGATCATGGCCTCGAGGTCTTAACAGCTGTGGGTGTGGGGGCGTTAAGCCACATTAAATTATCTTTACTGTTGAGAGAGTTGTAGAGTTGTAGACGTATCGTCGAATAATACAATCCTATCTAGGTAGCAACAACAGCACGACGCTATTCGATGATCAATTCAATAAGATTCCCACTTTTTTGCAATTTCAAGCAATATATATATATAACCTAATCGTTTTTATTTACTCAACGCAGCAAGAC
>NW_014586505.1:1696-2864 GCF_000485595.1 Priapulus caudatus
TAGGTAGCAACAACAGCACGACGCTATTCGATGATCAATTCAATAAGATTCCCACTTTTTTGCAATTTCAAGCAATATATATATATAAATATATAAAATATAATATATAATATAAATACATAACTGCACTTAATCGTCCTTACTATGGTAGAGGTACTGCCGAATTATACAATCCAATTGTACCTAGGTATACTGTCAGTAGCATTGACAGACTATCTGTATGTCTGCACGTCTGTATGACTGACTGATTGTCAAGGACAGTCAGTCTGTGTTTAATACTGACAGTAGCAATGCCAGCAAAATGTTATCTGATTAAACCAATCCCATTCCAGAATCCTACTTCGCAAAAGCGAGCTATTTCGTAGATAAAAGATCTATAAAAACACAAACAGGTCTTGCTGCGTTGAGTAAATAAAAACGATTAGGTTATATATATATATATATATACTAGTTATGAGCAGTAACGAAAACAAGATGAGGGTTTGGCAGAGAGGCAAGACAAAATATATTTCCTCTAGAAATTATTACACTATACTTGTATGAATTAATATTATAAATAATTTAATATATAAGAAATTAATATATAATTAGGAAATTCGGAAATATATATACAAATGAGACTATATGGCCTTTTTGTCTGGAAAAATGGCAAATATGTCGCAAGCACTTTGAATCAGGACGCATCTTATTCCACCGAATCAGTAAAAAATATAGAGAACGATGCGACTGTGTATAACCAAAGTGTTCTGAACAGAATACGGTTGTCACAAGCTGAGCCGATGATAGCTATCGAAGAATAACAATATTCCTTCGTCAAACGTCCGCTTTTTACTCACAGACACAGATTCCAACCACAAAATAACGAAAAAAGTTTCACTGAAAATTACACGTACGTCCAAATTTTCTCAGGGAATGTGCCATGAAGAAGAACACGATGTTATGAATGCAGTTTTTTGCAGTAACTGAGCACATGGACATGTGTTTTCGTCAACTTCCACGAGACAACTTTGTAAATTTATACGTCGTGAGTTTCCAAATAGATAAACAAGCAGCAGCCGTGATGTACATGATTATATGGCATATGTGCACATTACATATTGTGTATATATATCAATCTATCTCAGTCTCTCTCTCTCTCTCTCTCTCTCTCTCTCTCTCTCTCTCTCTC
>NW_014586506.1:0-1004 GCF_000485595.1 Priapulus caudatus
ACTCATTCAATTAATTTGCAACGATTAACTAATTGACAATTAGAGAGAGAGAGAGAGAGAGAGAGAGAGAGAGAGAGAGAGAGAGAGAGAGAGAGAGAGCGAGAGATAGAGAGAGAGAGAGAGAGAGACAGACAGACAGACAGACAGACAGGCAGAGACAGACAGATAGATAGAAAGAGAAGAGAGAAGAGAGAAGAGAGAGAGGTGAGAGAGAGCGAGAGAGAGAGGAGAGAGGCGAGAGAGAGAGAGAGAGAGAGAGAGAGAGAGGAGGGAAGGGGGAAAGAGAGACGAGCGAGCGAGAGAGGGGGGGAGAGGAGGGGGGCGCACTCGCGCAGCCGGCCTGTAAATACCGTCGCAATAACACGGTTGCCTAGACTCGGCACGTACGCGCCTCTCTCTCTCTCTCTCTCTCTCTCTCTCTCTCTCTCTCTCTCTCTCTCTCTAATTGTCAATTAGTTAATCGTTGCAAATTAATTGAATGAGTAATTGTTATTAATTGTTAATTAATTGTTATTAATTGCGCCCGCCCACACACGAGGCTCCACTCCACACCCCACCCATCCATTACACCCCCATCTCACCCCAACAATTAGACGCACCCGGGCACCCGTCCCATCTAGTAGATCCAACCCATCCCACCTTACCAAGTAGATCCCACTACACCCAGTTGTTGCTCGCCTCCGCACCCCACCTCCCCACCCATCCCATCCTTGCCAGCAGTAGACCCATCCTCCAGTAGCAGTGAGGCACTGATGACACGACCATATACCACCGTGACAGACGAATAACGACCAATTACTCACCTTATCAGCTCGTTAATTACTGCTTATCGGATTACTGCTTCTGGACACGGGTTCTATAAGAGCAACAAACCCACCCCAACCCATCAGGAACACACGCCTCATGGATACATGCGTCATTCCAGCTGCAGTCCCTGCTGCGCATGCATCCTCCCCATCCTCTCCTTCCTTCCTCTCCTACCCTATCCTTCCTTCCTCCCCACC
>NW_014586506.1:2269-2864 GCF_000485595.1 Priapulus caudatus
TGCTCCAGCACTAGCCCTGTTGTTAACAACTTGACGGCCATGTTTGGGTCTCACTGACGGCCGCCATGTTTGGGTCTTGCAGACCGCTCGCCGCTGCTCGTGTCGCTCTATGGGCGTCTCCGGTATCTCGTACGGCGACGAGATCTCGTTCGACATCGGCGAGTTGCGCGACATCTGCTCCAGCAGTTCCTGCAGCGGTGGCTCCATGCCTCGCTGGGACGACGACGACAGCAGCTGTAGCGGGCTGGTGCTGGGCAGGCTGCTCTGCAGCTAGAGAGACGCATATCGATGAGGTGAGGGAGAGGTGTGGAGGAGGAGGAGGAGGAGAGGAGGGGGAGGAGGGGAGGAGGGGAAGAGAGGGAAGGGGAGGTGTGGAAGAGGAGGGGAGCTGTGGAGGAGGGGAGGTGGTGTGGAGGAGGGGAGGAGGTGAGGAGGAGGGGGAGGTGTGGAGGAGGAGGGGGAGGTGTGGAAGAGGGGAGGAGGAGGGGGAGGTGCCGGAGACGCCCATAGAGCGACACGAGCAGCGGCTGCAGCTAGAGAGACAGACGCATATCGATGAGGTGAGGGAGAGGTGTGGAGGAGGAGGAGGAGGAGA
>NW_014586507.1:0-835 GCF_000485595.1 Priapulus caudatus
ATATATATGTGTGTGTGTGTGTGTGCGTGCGTGCGTGCGTGCGTGGGTGTGTGTGTGTGTGTGCGTGCGGGCATGCATGTGGGTGCGTGTGTGCATATGTGTGCGTGCGTGTGTGTGCGTGTATTCGACCATCCGTATATTCGTCCATCCCTGAATTACCCGGTAAGATAAAAAAAGAAAGAAGAACGAGAAGAAAAAGACGATGACGATAACGAGATAAAAAAAAAGAAAAAAAGAATAAGATAAGGATGGGGAACAAGAAGACTTCGAAATAGAAGAAGAAGAAAAAGAACCATAAAAAAACAAGAAGAAGCAGAAACATGACGAGATGATGGGAAAGAACGCAAATAATGCCTTGTAACTAATTAAATGTCGTGAAAACCGACCGACATCGTGAAAAACCCTCGGCATCCTCTTTCCTGCTGCGAGTGTAATCTTCGTATTGCAGAGAATACTCAGACAGAGAAATCGAGCGATGACTCACTGATGCTTATATATCGATTATAAGTAAAAAACAAACATTCAATAGCTAATTGTACAGTCGCGATTAATTTTTCACCGTCGATGGTGGCGCGACAATCACCTTGAGGTTCGAGATCCGAGTTGTCAGGCAGCACGCACGCACGCACGCACGCACGCACGCACGCACGCACGCACACATACACACATTCACGCACATATAATGCGTATATAGAATATAGTATAATATATATATATATATCAAGAGTACATAATAGAAATGTCTCTATTATGTACTTTATATATATATATCATCTATATATATATATATATACACCGTACGAACTACTGCCACCCCCGCGTGTCTTTACACTCC
>NW_014586507.1:2261-2863 GCF_000485595.1 Priapulus caudatus
GATATAATAATCCCCATAATTAAATATAATAATATATATATATATTACGACTATCTTTCGTAAAGTAATACACGTAGGCTTTGTGGAAGAATAATAATTAAAATTATAATTATGATTAGAATTATCATAATCAGCTTTCCTATTCATCATGCGCGCCTTCATGAGAATGATATGACAGCTAACCGCTTCTTTCTGATTTCATATATTTACACACGCACACCAACAACACCAACACGAACGTACGTACACCAGTATATACGCAAGCACGAACACATTCTCACACGCACACACACACACACGCACACACACATGCACATACACGCACACACATACACACACACGCACGCACGCACAAACACACCACACACGAACACACGAACACACGAACACACGAACACACACACACGCACGCACGCACGCATGCACGCACGCACGAACACACGAACACACGAACACACACACACGCACGCATGCATGCACGCACGCACGCACGCACGCACGCACGCACGCACAAACACACGAACACACGAACACACGAACACACGAACACACGAACACACACGCATGCACGCACGCACGCATGCACGCACGCACGCATGCAC
>NW_014586508.1:0-370 GCF_000485595.1 Priapulus caudatus
ATATATATATATATATATGCGTGGGCGCGCGCGTGTGTGTGTAGATACAGAGACAGAGACACACACACACAGAGAGGGTGAGACATAGAAAAGAAAGAGAGCGAGCGAGCGAGAGAGAACGAGACGAAGAAAAGAAAGAAAGAGCGAGGGAGAAGGGAATAAGAAAGAAATCGAGGAAAAGAGGCAGAGACACACAGAAGGATATTGAGGGAGGGAGGCAGAGACAGAGGGAGAGAATGGAGAGGTCTAGAGAAAGCTGGCAACGTGTTGTTTGCGCTGAAGCATGGGAACAGTGAGTAAGTGAGTGAGATGTTATAGGCGCTACCTCGCGGCTCTAAGCCTGCTAGCCTGCTCCCGCCTCCTCCTCCTC
>NW_014586508.1:2097-2863 GCF_000485595.1 Priapulus caudatus
CTGTGAGTTGTGGGTGGCAGGGGGAAGCTGTGAGTTGTGGGTAGCAGGGGGAAGCTGTGAGTTGTGGGTGGCAGGGGGAAGCTGTGAGTTGTGGGTGGCAGGGGGAAGCTGTGAGTATGGGGTGGCGAAGGAAATAGCAGTGCCGTGACTCACCTGACTCACCTGCTACGGACGGCTTCGGTAGAATGCGCATTGTCGTACATCATGTGTCATCGTAGTAATTTAATAACACCGGCGCGTGTGCGACCATCACCAACCCATCACACGTGTATGACCAGCCACTATTATTATCATTATTATCATTATTATTATTATTATTATTATTTATTGTGTATTATTATGTATGAACATACATATGTGTTACCATCACACATAAGGGAACTAGCGCTAGCATGGGGTGGGGTAGTACCATGAGTAGCTTCACTGTAGTAACATTTGTGTTTTACATCCTGGTGTCCTGGCCGCGTGAGAACAAACGTTCGGTCGGCGCGTCATTAGATAGTTAATATATTAGTTATATAATTTTTATATAAGATTATATATATTATAAGATTTTTATATTATTTGTAGTTTACATATTAGATATATAGATTATAGATATATATATTTATATTATTTATATTTATATTATTAGATTCCCATAACGTATGAATGTGCGTAAGTGTGTTATATGCCGGTTATAAACACGTGGATGTCTGCCCTTCTCTCTCTATCTCTCTCTCTCTCTTCTCTCTCTCTCTCTCTCTCTCTCTCTCTCTCTCTCTCT
>NW_014586509.1:0-626 GCF_000485595.1 Priapulus caudatus
ACACGCACACGCACTCGCACACGCACGCACGCACGCACGCACGCACGCACGCGCACGCACAGCACACACACACACACACGCACACACGCACGGACAGGCAGACAAAAGACAGACAGACAGACAGACAGACAGAACAGATTAAAGGGCGGACGGACAGATACACACACGCGCCCGCCAGCACGCACGCACGCACGCAAAATATGCACGCGCGCACACGACGAAATGCGATTGCTACATATATGAAGTAAATAGGATTAGGGGAGGCGCATGCTAGATGTAATTTTATGATAAGGGCGCGTGCGTCGTCATCTTGCTGAATTTTTTGCGACGCAGACGGCTGGGAGGGACGCGACGAGAGGGGAGGGGGAGAGGGTAGGAGCCAGGGAGGGAGGGAGGGATGCGGAGAGAGGGGAGGGGGAAAGGGTAGGAACCATAGGGAGGGATGCAGCTTGCCTGCATGCCTGCCTGCCTGCCTGCCTGCCTGCTTGCCTGCCCCTGCCTGCCTGTCCCCTGCCGCCTGCATGCCTGCCTGCCTGCCTGCCTGCCTGCCTACCTGTCTGCATGCCGCCCTGCCTGCCTGTCCATTGCCTCCATGTCTGCCTGCCTGCCCTGCCTGCCTGCCTGCC
>NW_014586509.1:1673-2863 GCF_000485595.1 Priapulus caudatus
CCTGTGCGCGTGTGCACGCGCGCGTGAATGTAAGCGTGCGCACGTGCGTGTACGTGATGAGGGCCTGTGCGCGTGTGCACGCGCGCGTGAATGTAAGCGTGCGCGCGTGCGTGTACGTTATGGGGGTCTGTGCGCGTGTGCACGCGCGCGTGAATGTAAGCGTGCGCGCGTGCGTGCACGTGATGAGGACATGTGCGCGTGTACGAAAGCGTGCGTGTATGTAAGCGTGCGTGTACGTGATGGGGCCTGTGCGCGTGTACGAAAGCGTGCGTGTATGTAAGCGTGCGTGTACGTGATGGGGGCCTGTGCGCGTGTACGAAAGCGTGCGTGTATGTAAGCGTGCGTGTACGTGTATGCGTGTGTGCGTATACGTGAGGGGGGCTGTGCGCATGTGCACGCATGGTAATACGTATGTATGTCTCTGATAGTTAGCGTGCGTGTGCCTGTGCGCGTGCGTGCGTGCGTGCGCGTGTTCGTGTGCGTACGTGCATGTACGTGCTTGCGTTCGATCGCGTAAACGCATACTTAACTACGTGTTCGTGCGCCTCCGTGCGTGCGTGTGCGCGTTCGTGTACGCGCGTGCGTGCGTTCGTGCGCGTAAACGCATACTTAACTGCGCGTGTTCGTGCGCCTCCGTGCGTGCGTGCGTGCGTGCGTGCGTGCGTGCAACCACCACGCGGCGCAGCCACCACCAGCAGCAGTAATTCTCCAGCATCTATCAGCAGCAGCAGCAGCAGCAGCAGCAGCAGCAGCAGCAGCAGCAGCAGCATCAGCAGCAGCATCTATCTCTATCATCGCATTTTCTTCTAATAAATACCAGATTACGTAGAAACCTCTATTAGCACAATCGCATTATAACCCCCCCCCCATCCCCACCTTCCCCCTCCCGCCGCCGACGCGCATGCGCAGACGCCCAACCGAGCAACGTCTTCTCGATAGCAGACTATCTAGATGGGAAAGATTCGCCGGCGGCCTATTTGCACTCCTTCTCCCGGTATAAAAGGATCGAGCCGTGCGAAATGAAAGATGAGGGAGATACGAGAGGGCGAGGGCAAGTGCGGGAAGCTCCTATCAGCTATGACAGAGGGAGAGAGAGGAGAGGGGGAGACACAGTGGAAGAGACAGGGGGGAGACAGAGAGGGAGGGAGAGAGAGAGAGAGAGAGAGAGAGAGAGAGAGAGAGAGAGAGAG
>NW_014586510.1:0-719 GCF_000485595.1 Priapulus caudatus
ATACGCTATTATGAGCTATACTGCACGTATTCACTGTGTCTGCATCGTCACTGCGCTATTATGAGCTATACTGCACGTGTTCACTGTGTCTGCATCGTCACTACGCTATTATGAGCTATACTGCACGTATTCACTGTGTCTGCATCGTCACTACGCTATTATAAGCTATACTGCACGTATTCACTATGTCTGCATCGTCACTATACGCTATTATGAGCTATACTGCACGTGTTCACTGTGTCTGCATCGTCACTGCGCTATTATGAGCTATACTGCACGTGTTCACTGTGTCTGCATCGTCACTATACGCTATTATAAGCTATACTGCACGTGTTCACTATGTCTGCATCGTCACTGCGCTATTATGAGCTATACTGCACGTGTTCACTGTGTCTGCATCGTCACTACGCTATTATGAGCTATACTGCACGTGTTCACTGTGTCTGCATCGTCACTACGCTATTATGAGCTATACTGCACGTGTTCACTGTGTCTGCATCGTCACGTGCAGTATAGCTCATAATAGCGTAGTGAGACACAGTGAAATAATAGCGTAGTGACGATGCAGACACAGTGAACACGTGCAGTATAGCTCATAATAGCGCAGTGACAGCTATACTGCACGTGTTCACTATGTCTGCATCGTCACTATACGCTATTATGAGCTATACTTGTTCACTATGTCTGCATCGTCACTATACGCTATTATGAGCTATACT
>NW_014586510.1:2096-2861 GCF_000485595.1 Priapulus caudatus
GCGTGCACGCACGCACGCACACACACACACACACACGCACACGCGCACACGCACAAGCACGCACACACACACACACATACACAAACGCACGCACACACGCAAGCACGCACGTACGCACATACACACGCACGCACGCACGCACGCACACACACAGTGACGACGGCAGCGCCGCCAGTCATCAGAACCTCAAATATTAGCCGATCACTTGCGCGACGCATTTGTTTACTAAAGACCGAATCCACATGACATGAGAGCGGGAGAGAGAGAGCGCGAGAAAGAGAGAGGGAGGGAGCGAGAGAGAAGAGACAAAGAGACACACACACACAGAGAAACAGAAAAAGCGTGTGAGAAAGAGTGGGTAGAAAGAGTGGTGGAGGGGAGAGAAGATAGAGGAAGAAAGAGAAGGAAGGAGGGGGAAAAAGTTAGAAGGGGTCTGTGCAAGGGAAAACGGGGGTGGAAGAGAGGGGGAAGGGATTGTGAGAGAGAAACAGAGTGACGGAGGAATGGGCAAAGGAGAGAGTGAGACACGCGCACACACGCACAGATAGAGGGAAGGAAGGGAGGGAGGGGAGAGAGAGACGGATAGGAAGAGAGATAGAGTGGAGAGGGAGAGAGAGGAAGAGGGAGGGATTGAAAGACAGAGGAAGAGAGAGAGAGAAAGAGAGAGAGAGGGAAAGAGAAAGAGAGAAAAAAAAGAGAGAGAGTGACAAAGAGAGAGTGAGTGATAAAGAGAGAGAGAAAGAGAGAGAAAGAGAGAGAGAGAGT
>NW_014586511.1:0-2860 GCF_000485595.1 Priapulus caudatus
CCGAAGCTGGGCTGCACGTGACGCATGGCTCGCGCCGGACTTCAAGCGCACCCAGCCACCACCACGGGACCGCACGACGCGGCGTCCCGCACCACACACACAGCCCCGCGCGCGGCGCACCACACGCAACTCCACACGCACACGCACACGCACTCACAGCACACCACACACACCACACGCACACACACACACACACAGACTACATCCCCCCACAGAAACACATCCCCACCAAAAAACCCACCATCCTCCCCACACACACATGCACGCACGCACCCCCACAGCTCTGGAATGCGTGAGGGATCGAGTTAATTTTCCATCATGGCCGCCAGTCACGATCGCTGTGCAGTTTATTGTCGAACAATCACACCCATTAGCCGGTTCGTCGGCTCCACAGCGACGCCGTTTTCGGCAATTTCGAAAAGGTTTTACGTGCGGTTAGCAGCTTATAAGTGCTTTCATGCTGCGGGGAGTAATGAATAGGATGAGGGGGTATTTTGGCTCCATCGGTTCGCGCTGAAAAAAATGTTGTAAAATGTTCTGCAGGGTTTGTATTGATGGATAGAATAATTATGCAGTACCAACTTGTATAACAAAGACGGTTCTACTTCAGTATACCATAATCTTGACACAGACAAAGACTCGTACGAAAAGACCAGAATGTGAGGTTTGTATTGATGGATATAATAATTTTGAAAGCACGACTAACATAACAAAGACGGCATCAACTTCAATATATACCATGATGTAAAGAAAAACAAAAACTCGCACAAAAAGACAAAGAAACGCATGTGATATTGGTAGACTTTGCGTTAAACACTTAAAATCCAAGTGTATTCCCCAAATCTGTCCGTAAAACCTGAAACCGACGGGCAGATACGCACGACACAACCCCTAACTCACACACAACACAACACACACACACACGACACACACACAACACCGCACCAGTCACAGTAGAGCCACGGCACGCGCACACACGCAGGCTGACAACAGTCAAACCATAAGCTAAAGTGTGAAGCTCTACTCGCAGTGTTCAATACTCATCGTCGTCGGCATCGCGCGCTAGTGCATCATCAGCACCCATGCACAGCGTACATCGCGCGCCGCCTACACCATCCCCCAAAAAACACGAGCGACAATAAAGACGTCAGACACCAATACCACCGACACATTAGCTTCTATGGTAAAGTGTATCACAGGACACTAAAAAAGGGCAGTCATAGTGTGCTAGTCGTTACTCATCCATAATTAGGTTTAACCCAGAATCTACAAATCGTCGGTCTAGGCTACGACAAAAGGTGAGTGTCCTGCATCACGTTCACGACGAGCTGGCGTTCTATATACGTATATACTATATATATATATATATATATATGCAGATAAGTAGCATAATATGGGAAGGAGTGTGACTTCAATTAAACAAGGGAACATTCGGTCATTTACTAGTCTTAGATTTACCTACGATTTCCTAGCGCCTAAGCTCAACCAACTTGGCTCAAATGCGTACACAGTAACATTCGGCCTAGCATTGCTGCGAAGTTATTTCTTCGTATTACCACGGCCGCAATCCGGAGAATACAGACTAAAACGTACGACACGAATCTCCATTCTGCTTGCCAGGAAAACGAATCATGAACGCCGCCTAATTTGAAAACAATAGGCCAGCTATAACCACTCTTGCGCACTGCTTGTCCTCGCTGCGGTGTGTGGCTCGCTGGGAATTTGACATCGGCGCAAACACTCGGGCGAGCTAATCTTGGACCTATTCACAGCTTGTTAATGTTCCCCACGCACGCACGGCCCACCGCAAATCAGCAGGAGCTCCAGCTCTAATCTCCCAGCGAAGCCACACCCGCATCGCCGAGGCACAAAAAGTGTGCAAGAATTGTTAGTATCTGCCTATTGTTCAAGTTAGCGCGGGTTATTGATTCGTCTTTGCTGGCACACAAGGGAATCGTGTCGTACGTTTTAGTCTGTCATCTCCGATTGCGGTGGTATAGCAAGGAAACGATTTCGCACATGCTAGCGAATGTACTGTGTACGATTTGAGCTCTAGTGGTTGAGTTACGCGTAGTAATCGCTAGGTATTCTAAGGGCCTAGTAAATAAATTCCCGGTTGTATTAATAAATCACACTCCTTCCGCTATTATCTACTTCTGATATATATATATATACTATATATATATATATAATATTAATATTATATATATTCTCCTTTTGAGAACAACTACGGCTAGCCGTATACAGTAGGCGCCTCTGGCATTAGAACTGCGATAGGGGCGAACAGAGAGAGAGAGAGAAGAAGCGAGCATAAAAGCACGCGATAGGGAGAGAGGGAGGGAGAGAGTGCGCGATAGAGGAAGAGAGAGAGAGTGAGCGAGAGAGAGAGTCAGTGAGAAGTGAGCTGGGGATCACCCAGCTTCAGACAGAAAGAGAGATCGAGAAAGAGCGAAAGACAGAGGTGGAGCGAGAGATTTGGAGCTATGGTGAACACACGAGGGCCCATGGAAACAGTCGGCGAGAGAGAGTAGCAGAAGAGCGCACGCTCGTCCGAAGGGGAAGCCTGGTGAAGGCAAGCCTGCAAAACGACAAAACGAAAAGAAATAACAATGTCACAAGGCTGTATAGAATAGGGCCGTCATGACCACACAGAGCCAAATCGAGAGAACGGAAGGATCTAACGACCACACAAGGCTGTATAGAAAAGAACCATAGTGACCACACAGTAGCCAAATCGGGAGAACGGGAGGATATAACGACCACACAAGGCTGCATAGAAGAGATTCGCGGTGACGACACAGTAGCCATGTACACACACACAGAGAAAGAGAGAGAGAGAGAGAGAGAGAGAGAGAGAGAG
>NW_014586512.1:0-637 GCF_000485595.1 Priapulus caudatus
CACACACACACACACACACACACACACACACACACACACACACACACACACACACACGCTATCTTTGTGCGATCCACTCAGGGTGATTACATGATGACGTACACACGCATGCAGTACTCGCAGAACGGGTCAATTAATTAATTATTACCATTAGCATTCCGGCCTGTGACCGACGCCTCTGGTGAGCGATCACGCACGAAGCCCTGCGAACTCCCGGCCCATTGCCATCGATTTTCCTATTACGATGATACATCATCACGACTGTTTAGCTCGGTACACGGACACGCGCACTCATTAGAAGGTGCAGCGGTTGGTTTGAGTAAGTACACGACTGCTAGGTGCGCGACACACGGTCGAGAGCAGGCTCGCAGACCAGCGCTTGCGGCACACGGCGGGGGAATACTTCAATGTTCCACTTGTTCGTGTCCACGTCAGGGCAGATGGCTACTACATACAGCTCCACCACACACACGCACGCACACGCTCGCACGCACGCGCGCACACACACGCACGCACGCACACACACAGACACGCACGCACGCACGCACGCACGCACGCACGCACGCACAGACACAGACACAGACACCGACACACACACACACACACACACACACACACACACTACTCTCTCTCTCTC
>NW_014586513.1:0-253 GCF_000485595.1 Priapulus caudatus
GAGGGAAGAAAAATAAGTAGACAGGGGGAAGAGAACGAGAGGAGAGAGAGAGAGAGCGACAGAGAGAAAGAAAGAGCGCGAAAGAGACAGACAGACAGACAGACAGACAAAGAGCGAGCGGGAGAGAGAGAGAGAGCGCGACAGAGAGAAGGAAAGAGAAAGAGAGAGACAGACCGACAGACAGACAAAGAGGGAGAGAGAGAGAGAGAGAAAGAAGAGAGAGAGAGACTGACAGAGAGAGAGAGAGAGAGAC
>NW_014586513.1:1376-2860 GCF_000485595.1 Priapulus caudatus
AGAGAGAGAGAACGAGAGATAAAACGTGAGAGACAGAGAGAGAGAGACAGAGGGATAGAGAGAACAAGAGAGAAAAAGTGCGTGAGAGAGAGAAAGACTGAGAGAGTGAGACAGACACAGAGAGAAAGTGTGGGAGAGAGAGAAAACGAGAAAGAAAAAGTGCGTGAGAGAGAGAAAAAGTGAGAGAGTGAGACAGACAGAGAGAGAAAGTGTGGGAGAAAGAGAGAGAGAGAAGCAGGAGGGGACGCGTCTGTTCAGCGTCGATGACGTCATCGGTCAGTAATTGTCGCAGGCTGACAAGTCTAGCGTGGCAGACGAGAGAAGTCCTCATCAACGACAACGCCGACGTCGTTTCCGCGTGGCTGCGCGGCGGGGTCGGCGCGCCGACGCTACACGGAGCGGAAACAGACGATAGTGATCATCGTCGTCGTCGTCGCCGTCGTCGTCGCGAAGATCTCTATCGAGTTTCAGGGGTTTAGGACTGCTGTAGGTGTGGATTAACGTGTCTACATTGTCGGATGCGCGTGGAAGAGAAGGGGGCGGGCGGGGATGGGAGAGGAGAGGAAGGGAAGTAGGTGATTAGATGGGGAGTGGTGGAGGAGGGGTTAGTAAGAGGTGAGCAAGGGAGAAGAGGGGAGAAAAATAAGTAGACAGGGGGAAGAGAACGAGAGGAGAGAGAGAGAGAGAGCGACAGAGAGAAGGAAAGAGAAAGAGAGAGAGAGAGAGACAGACAGGCAGAGAAGGAGAGAGAGTGAAGGAAAGAGAGAGAGAGAGAGAGGAGGA
Source organism: Priapulus caudatus (assembly GCF_000485595.1). Taxonomy (NCBI): domain Eukaryota; kingdom Metazoa; phylum Priapulida; class Priapulimorpha; order Priapulimorphida; family Priapulidae; genus Priapulus; species Priapulus caudatus. The sequence continues at coordinate 2,160 of NW_014586513.1, forward strand.
GAGAGAAGAAGAGAGAGAGAGAAGAAGAGAGAGAGAGAGAGAGAAGCGATCAGAAGACAAGAGAGAAAGATAGATAGACTCATAGCGAACGAACAAAACAAACACCCTGTCCCCGGTTCCTTCCTTCCTTCCTACGGCAGCCCCGCATCTGAGATGAATACAACTTCAGCGCAGCAGCTCGTATCGCTGTCTCGCCCCCAACCCTTTCTCTCGCGTATTCCTTTCTCTCGCGTCTTCCTTTTGGAAAACCGAAACCCATTTCGAACGGCTGCGGCTTTGACGACAATAGCATGCAGGCGCGCGCGTCTCTCAATGCCAACCGAATGGTCGGTCTCTCCTCCTCCTTCTCTTTAGAGGAAGACCCTCCTCTTCCTTCTCCGTCCCATCCCCTCCTCCTCTACTCTCGCTCTACCCGCCTCTCTCTCTCTCTCTCTCTCTCTCTCTCTCTCTCTCTTCGAACATCTCTTCGCCATTCAGGAGGATGGTGGAGGAAGGGAAGAGAGAGGAAGAGGGGGCGGAAGGAGGAGAAAGAAGGGGGAGAGGCGAGAGAGATGAGGGCGGGCAAAAGGAGGAAAAAAGAGAGAATAAAAGACAGGGAGAGAGAGAGGAGAGAGAGAGAGACACACAGAGACAGAGTGAGAGAGAGAGAGAGAGAGCGAGAGAGAGAAAGAGAGCGAGAGAGAGAGAGAGTACACACACAC
>NW_014586514.1:0-684 GCF_000485595.1 Priapulus caudatus
AGACAGGCAGACAGACAGTAGGCAGGCAGGCAGTAGGCAGCTAGTAGGCAGATATGCAGTAGGCAGGCAGGCAGGCGAGATAAGTAGGCAGATAGGCAGGCAGACAGACAGACAGGCAGGCAGACAGGCAGGCAGGGAGGCAGAAATGCCCGCAGACAGACAAGCAGGCAGGCAGGCATGCAGGCAGGTAGGCAGGCAGGCAGGCAGGCAAACAGACAGATCACTATTCTAAATGATAAAATCAATGACCACCAACACACAAAAGGAAGCTGAACAGGAACCCACTAGAGGAAGCCACGCGAGGAAACAGGAGGCAAGTACTTGATACTGATAAGAGAAGCCAACAAGTGCGCACGCACAGCGGCGACGACGACGACGACGACGACGACGATGCTGCAGTAAACGCGCGTCTTATAACGAAGACCTGAAGCCCTGAAGCCATGATACAGCAAGCTGCTGCTGCTGCTGCCGTGACGACCGCATCCCCGCAGGGAGGCTGCGCCACGATCACCTCGTCACTGCGGACACGGGGAAGGTGGAGGTAACGAGAGAGGAGGAAAGAGGGGAAAAGATGAAGATAGAGAGAGAGCGGGAGGGAGAGGAGGGAGGAGGGATGGAGGGAGGAAGGAGGGAGAAGGGAGGAGGGAGGATGGGATGGAGGGAGGAGGGAGGGAGGGAGGAGGG
>NW_014586514.1:2467-2860 GCF_000485595.1 Priapulus caudatus
AGAGAGAGAGAGAGAGAGAGAGAGAGAGAGAGAGAGAGAGAGAGAGAGGAAGAGAAAGAGGGCGCGAGTGATTCTTGTGGATACGCGCCCTCGATCAGATGCTGTTTATCGTGCAGCGCACGCGCGCCGTGTCGTGTCGTACGGACGAGCTGTCTCCTACAGGGAGCCATCAGTCAACGTGATACACGGCGGGGAGGCAGAGCTGAAGCCATGCTGCCGGCGGCGCGCGCGCGGGATGCGGGAAGAACAACACGGTGAGAGGGATGCAGGGAGAGGGATGCAGGGATGCAGGGAGGGGGATGCAGGGAGAGGGATGCAGGGAGAGGGATGCAGGGAGCAGGGATGCAGGGAGAAGGATGCAGGGAGGGGGATGGCAGGGATGGCAGGGGAGGA
>NW_014586515.1:0-657 GCF_000485595.1 Priapulus caudatus
ACACACACACACACACACACACACACACACACACACACACACACACACACACACACACACACACACACACACACACACACACACACACACACACACACACACACACACACACACACACACACACACACACACACACACACACACACACACACACACACCAATCAAATATCCAGGCATAAATATTACATTTGGTCACCCCATGAAAATATCATTGGATGGAAAATGTTTATCTATCAGACAAGTAAGTTCAGGCTGTGGACCATAATTATTAGCCCCATGCAGATATAAAGTTTACTGACACCTCATCTTCTACAACTCATCACATAGTGACACATACTAGTGTGATAGTAATGTGTCGACAGTTAGAAGTGTTGTCGTTTGAAGTGATACGTCCTGGGTATACAAACGTCCGCAAAACACACAGCTCTGGAACCCTAATGCTGTACAATCACATCGCAGCGACAACGGCGGATGCATATTTTCTGAAACATTCAGACTGTCAGGCGTCGCGAACAGTAGTATCTACGCGTACTATATATATATATATTTATATTATATATATATATATATATATATTGCTGCCGTGAGGTTATGCTGACTTGGAGTGCACTTTCTAGGAAGGATGACTTTTTCTTTGGATAATGCAATCAGTAACAC
>NW_014586515.1:2070-2858 GCF_000485595.1 Priapulus caudatus
TGTGTGTGTGTGTGTGTGTGTGTGTGTGTGTGTGTGTGTGTGTGTGTGTGTGTGTGTGTGTGTGTGTGTGTGTGTGTGTGTGTGTGTGTGTGTGTGTGTGTGTGTGTGTGTGTGTGTGTGCGTGTGTGTGGTGTGTGTGTGTGTGTGTGTGTGTATGCGGGTCCCTCTCCCCTACTACACCTCACTGCTGCTGTGGCTGCTGCTAATGTCTCGAATCGGCTGTGGTGAGTAAATTTGTTGTCCGCGACCCGAGGGAAATCTTTTTGCTCGCAGCTACACATAGCGGCGGCCCCGCAGAATGATTTGCCGTCGGTTGATTGTTAGCCGGAGCTACATCTGGCTGGTGATCACTGATCATTGCACGCCCTTCCGTGCCACGTCCTACCAGTGAGTGATCAGCACGATCCACAGCCACAGGTACGAGCAGCAACTCATCGCACTTGACTGCCGCTGAGGCACGTTCAATTTCACCGCGAGTAAAGTCAGCGGCATGTCATCGTCCGCGTTATGCGATGCCTATACGTTGCTGCGATGCGTACGGACAAATATTGTTATTGTACGTGACTGCACAACGCGAAAAATTATAGCACGATATGCGACATCGAGCCCGCTATATGTGAGTACATATGGTGACTGCGCGTTCTTGCTAAAGCAGTGGCTTGTGTGCGTGTGTGTATTGTGTGTGTGTGTGTGTGTGTGTGTGTGTGTGTGTGTGTGTGTGTGTGTGTGTGTGTGTGTGTGTGTGTGTGTGTGTAGTAGTAGTAGTAGTAGTAGTATAGTAGTAGTAG
>NW_014586516.1:0-1008 GCF_000485595.1 Priapulus caudatus
ACACACACGACACACACACACACACACACACACACACACACACACACACACACACACACACACAAACACGCGCGCGCGCACACACACACACACACAACAATAATTTTCTTATTGTTATTATTATCATCATAATTGGTCTCCAATAGTTTTTTTATGAAATTTATTACTAGCTTCGCTACCAAAGTGATAGCATCAATTAACCATAATACTATTAATATAGTAGGCCCTACTTTTGAACTTTGATAGTATAATTCAATTGTTTCAAATGTGGGCGGTACCGCCCCTTTGGGGACCATGTGATTACATAGTGGTGTAGGAGGTCACCAGGAGGCAAGGAGATAGGGGCACTAGAGTTTCATTGCGTTTTTATCTTCCATCGCTTGGTGGAAATCACTATTCTTAATGTTTAGATTAATGTTAGGATTGGGTAGGGGACATTGGGAATGAGTCCATGGAGCCAAGGGGGTGGGGTGTGGCCCAAAATGGGGTTGAAATCATTGATATAATATAAGACTATCGTCATGAATTTTATAACAATTTTCATCAAAATTAATGCTACCATGAAGATGTCTCTACTTAGAAAAAGTTCGAATAAGCTATTACATACACCAGTAATGAAGCTATTGCACTTGAACACTTTTGCACTAGAGCTTGTTGCTTTACACAAGCCTTAATGGATATCTAGTGAGTATCGCATAAATTTGGACAACGTTTCACGAATCGTGTCACGTTTCGCTATTCAAATGAAATGTAAATTTTAATTCAAATGAGGCAACTTTCTACCGTACGTGAATCTCATTTACCTAATATCACGCATCATGCAATTTTGAAATTAATGAAACGCCATCATACTGAAGTATTACCGACGTGCAGTCTACGGCCGTCATGAAAGTTACTTGTTAGTTGATTGTTTGCGAACGTTTGTTTTAATGTGTAACGGCTTAAAGGAACTACGTCACGAATTTTCCATGGTAAAATTTGTAAAAAAAAATTGCCATTTTTTTAAAT
>NW_014586516.1:1837-2856 GCF_000485595.1 Priapulus caudatus
ACACACACACACACACACACACACACACACACACACACACACACACACACACACACACACACACATCGCATAGGCATTATAGACGTCATTATGTTGCACCCCTGGTGGAATTGCCCGGATGTACACATGATATACAAAAAATATTTAACTTGTGAACGATCCGTGTAGCAGTTATGCAGAAGGTGTAGTCATACGCCTGCGCCACGTACTGCGCTTGCCCTATAACCAGCAGTGCTCACATGTAAATGTTTTTGGGCGAACGAGGGCGAGAGTCTCATGTTGATATTTATTTTTTCTACGTTGAACATATGGGTGGGTGGCGCATTAGATCGGTTGGCTTGTATCGTGTGGGTGTAGCTCCGAGCTGACGCCTGACTCACCGAGCACCCGCTGATAGAAATTCGAAAAATCCGCATTGACTTTAACAACAAATTTTACGAACATTAATATAATTAGAGACAGACTCAGTGAGTAATCTCAGCGCGAAGCAAGAGAAGCTACACACGCGCGCGCACGCACACACGTACACACGCATGCACACTCACACTCACACACGCGCGCGCACGCACACACGTACACACGCATGCACACTCACACTCACACACGCGCGCGCACGCACACACGTACACACGCATGCACACTCACACTCACACACGCGAGCCCGCACGCATACACGTACACACGCATGCACACTCACACTCACACACACGCGCGCACGCACACACGTACACACGCATGCACACTCACACTCACACACGCGCGCCTGCACGCATACACGTACACACGCATGCACACTCACACTCACACACACGCGCGCACGCACACACGTACACACGCATGCACACTCACACTCACACACGCGCGCCTGCACGCATACACGTACACACGCATGCACACTCACACTCACACACACGCGCGCACGCACACACGTACACACGCATGCACACTCACACTCACACACGCGCGCCTGCACGCATACACGTACACACGCATGCACACTCACACTCACACACGCGCGC
>NW_014586517.1:0-846 GCF_000485595.1 Priapulus caudatus
TATAACTGCGCATGTAGGTCGCTTCACATCGTTCGTGTAAGGTAGTTTATAGTTGCGCATGTAAGTTGGTTCACATCGTCCGTGTAAGGTAGTTTATATCTGCGCAGGTAAGTCGCTTCACATCGTTCGTGTAAGGTAGTTTATAACTGCGCATGTAGGTCGCTTCACATCGTTCGTGTAAGGTAGTTTATAGTTGCGCATGTAAGTCGGTTCACATCGTCCGTGTAAGGTAGTTTATAGCTGCGCATGTAAGTTGCTTCACATTGTTCATGTAAGGTAGTTTATAACTGCGCATGTAAGTCGCTTCACATTGTTCGTGTAAGGGAGTTTATAGCTGCGCATGTAAGTCGGTTCATATCGTTCGTGTAAGGTAGTTTATAACTGCGCATGTAAGTCGCTTCACATCGTTCGTGTAAGGTAGTTTATAACTGCGCATGTAAGTCGGTTCACATTGTTCGTGTAAGGGAGTTTGTAGCTGCGCATGTAAGTCGCTTCACATCGTTCGTGTAAGGTAGTTTATAGTTGCGCATGTAAGTCGGTTCACATCGTTCGTGTAAGGTAGTTTATAACTGCGCATGTAAGTCGATTCACATTGTTCGTGTAAGGGAGTTTGTAGCTGCGCATGTAAGTCGCTTCACATCGTTCGTGTAGGTAGTTTATAGTTGCGCATGTACGTCGGTTCAAATCGTTCGTGTAGGGGAGTTTATAGCCGCTCATCATGTATGTCGGTTCATATCTCATGAATTTGTAAAATGAGCCGGTTCGCGTAGCTTGCGTGTGAGACGGTTTCACAGCTAAGACTGTGGAACGCCATATGCTGAGAATGCAAATATATTATATATATAT
>NW_014586518.1:0-677 GCF_000485595.1 Priapulus caudatus
GTGTGTGTGTGTGTGTGTGTGTGTGTGTGTGTGTGTGTGTGTGTGTGTGTGTGTGTGTGTGTGTGTGTGTGTGTGTGTGTGTGTGTGTGTGTGTGTGTGTGTGTGTGAGTGTGTGTGTGAATGTGTGTTTACGTGCGGGCGTGCGAGCGAGCGTGCGTATTATATGTGTTTGTGTGCGTTCGTGTGCGTTCGTGTGTTTGTGTGCGTGGTGCGCGCGTGCATGCGCGTGCGTGTGCGCGTACGTGTGTGTGTTCTGCGTGGTCCGCGATCGTTGAATGTTTCCCGTCTTGCAGGTCGGCGCGAACCTGATCTTGTACACGTGCACGAACATCATAGGCATCATGGCTTACGCGATGGCCGACAGAAAGCAGCGCCGTGCCTTCAGCGAGACGAAGCAATCGCTGGAAGTCAGGATGAAGCAGGTCGAGCAAGCCGAAGAGCACGTACGTATCGCCTATGCTATATGTGTCACGTGACGTGGGTGGGTGGGGGCCGAGGGCGTGTGCGCACCAGTGCGTGTCCTACGACGATGCGTTACGTTGCAGTGTGTGTGTGTGTGTGTGTGTGTGTGTGTGTGTGTGTTGTGTGTGTGTGTCGTGTGTGTGTGTGTGTGTGTGTGTGTGTGTGTGTGTGCGTGCGTGCGTGCGTGCGTGCGTGCGTGCGTGCGTGCGTGCGTG
>NW_014586518.1:2124-2855 GCF_000485595.1 Priapulus caudatus
CACACACACACACACGCAACGCACGCACGCACGCACGCACGCACGCACGCACGCACGCACGCACACACACACACACACACACACACACATATATATATATACGTGTGTATGCGTGTGTGCGCGTGCGTGTGCGTTCACGCTGTGTGTGTATGTGTGGGGGGGAGCTAAACGTGAATAAATAGAGATATAGGGGTGAGCCCCCTATTCCACAACAAACGCGACAGGCGTTATTACATTTTTTTCATCTGCCGCTGGTCGATGTGGGGGTTAGCGCAATTTGTTTGTGCCGGCGTTCGTGTTATATGACATCTGCGGTTAATTTCAGTGTTGGGAGGATAAATAATAAACTCTTATTGCTGTGTACCTATCCACTCACGCACGCTCACGAGAACGCACGCACGCACGTCGCGTGTATTTACGCGCGTCGCACGATAACGGCGAAATACATCGCCACTAAAGCGCGAATCATGGAAATTCTCATATTACGGTGGCTCCTCTGTCCACCAGACCCTCATCACGAAATTCACGTTGTCACAGGGGCATCGCAAATAACGCGAATTCCTAATGGCAAGTATAGCTTGCTTCAGTAGAGATGTGTGCATTGGAACTAGGCCAGTTCTGTTAATCTGGTGGCGACGTATATTTTGAATGTTGGGAGATATTATCAGGAGTGTGGGATATACATATATATATATATATATATATATATATATATATATATATACTACTAC
>NW_014586519.1:0-2855 GCF_000485595.1 Priapulus caudatus
AAGAGAGAGGGGGGAATCGAATGATTAAAGAAGGAGAGAGGAAGGAGAGTGAGTGATAGAGAAGGAGAGAAGGAAGGGGAGCGAGTGATAGAGAAGGAGAGAGAAGGGACGCGAAGTGATAGAGAAAGGAGAGAGGAGGCAAGCGAGTGATAGAGAGGAGAAGAGGATGGGGAGCGAGTGATTAGAAGGAGAGAGGAGGGGGGCGAGTGATAGAGAAGGAGAGAGGAGAGGGGCGAGTGATAGAGAAGAGAGAGGCAGGGGAAGCGAGTGTAGAGAAGGAGAGAGAGAGACGGAGCGATGATAGAGAAGGAAGAGAGGAGGGGGAGCGAGTGTTAGAGAAGGAGAGAGGAGCGGAGCGAGTGATGAGAAAGCGAGAGAAGGAGGGGAGCGAGTGATAGAGAAAGAGAGAGGAGGGAACGCGAGTGATGTAGAAAGGAGAGGAGGGAGAAGAAGGATGAGACGGAGAGGAAAACGGTGATAGAGAAGGGAGAGAGGAGAGAAGCGAGTGATAGAGAAAGGAAGAGGAGGAAACGAGTGATAAGAGAAGGAGTAGGGGAAGGAAGCGGAGTGATAGAGAAAGGAGAGAGGGTGAAGCGAGTGATAGAGAAAGGAGAGAGGATAGGAAGCGAGTGATTAGAGGGAGTAAGCTGAGATGAGGAAGAGCATGAGCGAGGATATAGAGAAGGAGAGAGGAGAGAAGCGAGTGATTAGAGAAGGACGAGGAGAGAATCGAATGATAGAGAAGGAGAGAGGAGGGAAGCGAGTGAATAGAGAAGGAAAGAGGGAGAGAGCGAGTGATAGAGAAGGAGAAGAAGAGAAGCGAGTGATAGAGAAGGAGAGAGGAGGGGAGCGAGTGATAAGAGAAGGAGAGAGAGGAGAGGCGAGTGATAGAGAAGGAGAGAGGAGAGAAGCGAGATGATAGAGAAGGAGAGAGGAGGGAAAGCGAGTGATAGAGAAGGAGAACTGAGGAGGGAGCGAGTGATAGAGAAGGAGAAGAGGAGGGAGCGAGTTGAAGAGAAGGAGAGAGGAGAAGGCGCGTGATAGAGAAGGAGCGGAAGGAAGAGCGAGTGAATAGAGAAGGAGAGAGGAAGGGGAAGCGAGTGATAGAGAAGGAGAGAGGGGGAGCGAGTGATAGAGAAGGAGAGAGGAGGGGAGCGAGTGATAGAGAAGGAGAGAGGAGGGGAGCAAGTGAATAGAAGAAGTGAGAGAGGAGCAAGCGAGATGATAGAGAAGGAGATAGGAGGGAAGCGAGTGTAGAGAAGGAGAAGAGGAGGAAGCGGTGGAGTAGAGAAAGGAGAGAGGAGGAAGCGAGTGATAGAGAAGGAGAGAGGAGGGAAGCGAGTGATAGAGAAGGAGAGAGGAGGGAAGCGAGTGATAGAGAAGGAGAGAGGAGGGAAGCGAGTGATAGAGAAGGAGAGAGGAGGGAAAAGCGAGTGGTGGAGAAGGAGAGAGGAGGGAGGGGGGGGGGAAGCGAGAGAGATGACTACTCATAGCAAACAGCTAGCTATACTAGATTCAGAATAAATACTACCTCTAGCTATGCTTGTGTGATACGTAAATGTGGCAAGTTTTTACTGCCTTTCCAGGTGATTTTCAATAATTAATTAGAGATATCCTCTGCGAACACTTTCATTAAGAAAGCAGCAATTTTTCCGCAAAGCTCGCGTACAATATGTCATCAGCATGCGGTAGAAGCGCAACACGATCGATTTTTTTCTTTCGATAACTACTGCGATTTTCTCGATAAAAATGGCTTAAAGTCGTAAACCTATGGACGTTCACGCAACATACGAGATCGGTGCAGCTAGCAAGTTCAGATGTGAATGTGTAATAAAGTCTGGCATATTGTTGAACTACAATCATAATCAAGCAGGATACTTCTCTATCACTCGCTCCCTCCTCTCTCCTGCTCTATCACTCGCTTCCCTCCTCTCTCCTTCTCTATCACTTGCTCCCCTCCTCTCTCCTTCTCTATCACTTGCTCCCTCCTCTCTCCTGCTCTATCACTCGCTTCCCTCCTCTCTCCTTCTCTATCACTTGCTCCCCCCTCTGTTTCTCTATCACTCGCTCCCCCTCTCCTTCTCTATCACTCGCTTCCCCTCTCTCTCACTTTGTGCGTCACGTGTGTAATGTAGCTTCATGGTTTATTTAAGCCTTTGTACCGCTAGCTATAGGTTCGCATTTTACATTATTTGTGCATATCTAGAAAAATCCAATTCCAGATATCGTTTTGCCCTTGTGCCGCTAGCTTTTCAGAAATGAATAGCTTCGCATTTCGCATTATCATTCTGTGCACGCTTGGAAAAATCCCAATTCGCATCGGTGCAGTGCGCACGCACGCACGACGAAGCAACGTGTGGCGTGTATAGCGTGTGCATTACTAATCACTCTCTTGACATAAGTGCTTGTGTTGCCGTGGCGTATACGCGTACACGCGGGACATTCACATGTTGACCGACGACATCAGCAGGCTTGATCTATAGCTATAGTGATGATGTCGCCGACCTTTTCAATAACGAGCGCAGAGATGTCCGTCGATGATTATTACACGTTTGCTAGCTGCTGCTGCTGATGATGCTGATGCTGATGGTGATGATGCTGATGGTGATGGTGATGCTGATGCTGATGGTGATGATGATGCTGATGGTGATGATGATGATGGTGATGGTGATGCTGATGCTGATGGTGATGATGATGCTGATGGTGATGATGATGATGGTGATGCTGATGGTGATGATGATGCTGATGATGATGATGATGATGGTGATGATGATGCTGATGATGATGATGATGATGATGATGATGATGATGATAAATATTGAACGCTGTGCCGAGAGAGAATGGGTGTGCGTTCG
>NW_014586520.1:0-2854 GCF_000485595.1 Priapulus caudatus
CCTGCAGCGTCACGGTGAGCGCGGTGTACCTAGCGTCACGGTGAGCGCGGTGTACCTAGCGTCACGGTGAGCGCGGTGTACCTAGCGTCACGGTGAGCGCGGTGTACCTAGCGTCACGGTGAGCGCGGTGTACCGCCTGCAGCGTCACGGTGAGCGCGGTGTACCGGCTGCAGCGTCACGGTGAGCGCGGTGTACCTAGCGTCACGGTGAGCGTGGTGTACTGGCTGCAGCGTCACGGTGAGCGAGTCGCGTGTACGATAGCGTCAGGGTGAGGCGGCGAGGGTACAGGCTGCAGCGCACGTAGCGTGGGTAGGCTGCAGCGTTCCCGGTGAGCGTGGGTACCAGCTGCAGCGTCACAGGAGACGCGTGTACCTAGCGTCACGGTAGCGTGGGACAGCTGCAGCGTCACAGTGAGCGCGGTGTACTGGGCTTGGCAGCGTCAGCGGTGAGCGCGTGTACTGGGCTGGGGCAGGTCAGCGGTGAGCGCGGTGTACTAGCATCCCGGTGAGCCGGGTGTACCTAGGCTCCGGTGAGCGCGGTGTACCTAACGGTACGTGAGCGTGGTGGTACGTAGCGTCACGGTGAGCGGGGTAACCGGCTGCAGCGTCACGGTAGAGCGTGGGTTACGGCTGAGCATCCCGGTGAAGCGCAGGATACCCGGCTGGCAGCGGCAACGGTGAGGCACGGTGTATGGATGAATCATCGGTGAGAGTGTAGGCCTAGCATCTCGGTGAGCGCGGGGTCCGGTGCAGCGGCACGGTGAGCACGGTGTACTGGCTGAATCGTCACGGCGACCGCTGCGCATCATGCACATCACCACGCTGGGCGACCATTCTCATAGCAGAGGTCGCCTCGGTCCCACGGAAGGCGCTGAGGTCGTCATCGATATCCTCCAGGAAGTGGTCAAGCACAACGTCCCGCAGACCTCGTTGCCTTGGGGGCGCCACGAGCCTATCGGCGCAGCGTTCACATCGGCAAGGCATCGATGGTCCAGCTTGCCGCATGGCCCATGGGGGCGCCACCCGTCGCACCGGCAGCATCCACGTCGAGCCAAATCAGAGATGTCATATGCTGTCAGCAAGGTTGAGGTTCACCACCAGGTGGCCAGCAGGAGGCTGTGCAGCGACGCGGGTGGTGTGAGCTCTGCTTGATGAACTTGCATCGGACGCATAGGTGGCCTATCGAAGCCGGTCGGCACTCGTGCAGGCTCAACAACGGCTGTAGGTGTAGTTGCCTGGGCCGTATCCATACGGTGGTAGGCATACTGTGCGGTGGCAGGGTGTAGATGTCTGGTGGCCGCGGGGCACAAAAAAGTTTCGATGGACCCTGCAATGTGAATTCAAACATGGCAAACTACCACGATGATGGCGCTCCCGCTCTGCTCAATTTCACCCACTGCGACAAGTAGATTTCTGTGCGAATTCTCTAACGCCTTTTACTACAGTTACGCGGCAGGTACTGGTGATCCTATGTATAAGATTCTTTGTACTATAAAAGTTGCAAAGCATCAATGGTTCAAAATGCGACATTATTTAAGAAATTTGATGAAATAGTGATAGAAATAGTACCGGGATTGTGGCGCTCCATGTTAACCTTTCAAAATCATAACCTGTTTTCCGATCCACGCATTGAGATTCCCGGAGCTCCGCACTTGTAAATAGTGGTAGCCTTGCGGCACCGGTATCCTGAGTTGTACAAAGGGGGCACTGCATGCAGTTTGCGAACATGGTACGATGCAACCAGCAGCAGCAACAGCAAACACAGTGTGAGAGAAATGTGATTTCAACGAAGAGAAAGTTGCAGTGGGGGAGAAGCAGAAGGGAAGAAGTGGACGGGAGGAGGCAGTGATGGTAAGCAGGCAGAGAGACAGAGAGGGAGATTGGGAAGACGATGGTAAGGAACAGGTGGAAAAGTATAGGAGAGGGAGTAGAGAGAGAGAACATAGTGGCGAGAAAAAGAAGAGGTAGAGGTAAACAAGGCAGGCGGAAGGTGGAGTTCGATGAGGCAGAGGAGATATAGTCAGGTGAGGATGGGAATTAGAAAGAAGCATGTAAAACCCCACCCTTACACAATGTACTACACATACGCAGTGCATCCCTCCTAAACCTGCTCTCATTGTGTGGTCGGTAGGTGAGCGCCTGCACAATCACGACAAAATGTCACGTGCGCTCACGTCGCGAAATTGTGCACCCATCCTGATCCTTGACCAATCTCCTCTATCACCTGTCTGCATTTCATGTAGAAACCTCATAAATTATGTAGCCCTCTCTTCCCTCCTCCCTCCCTGCACCACCCCCAAACACCCTCACCTCAATGAAATGATGATAAGCCTCTCTTCTCCTCTCCTCACCACCCAAACACCCTCACCTCAATAAATGATAAAGCCCTCTCTTCCCCTCCTCCCTCCCCCTTCCATCACCTTCTCCACAATTACTATCCACAATATCTCGTTGGCGTATCCAAGCTCGCAGAATCAATCATTATTAGCCCTTAGTCATTAACCATTCAGGTACATTCACATAATCTGGCACGCCAGTTGTCAGAAACATCGCACACAGTTATGACTGCCGTAAGTCCGGGATGCCATAACATTCACATAAGACAAGGGGTTCTTATACATAAGAGGCACAGTGGCGCAACGCCGTTGTCAAATGAGATACTGCGTTGTGGAAACTGTTCTGACAATAACAGACTAATATTTAAGTGATACATTTTATTTTCAGGGTGGCTCAAATGCGTCTAAGACATTATATTTTTTAAGTTTGCTGGGGAGACCCCCCCCCAAAGCCCACAGCGAGAGGGGGAGTTCCCCTCTCGCCTCTCTCCTGCAGCGTCGCAACACAACATGCACGTT
>NW_014586521.1:0-773 GCF_000485595.1 Priapulus caudatus
ACGCACGCACGCACACACACACACACACACACACACACACACACACACACACACACACACACACATATAAATAAATATATATATATATACATACATTCCTTTGGCAGGGTCGAGTGACGCGTCAGTGTGCGTCTCGCATAAGCAAGATAGCTTGTAGCTAATGTAATACAGGCCGATGTCCGGCAGGGTCGACCTTGTTTTCTGACTTCGCATGAGTTTACCGCCCCGCTGACGTGAACTTCTTTCGCCTTGCTAACCTGCTTACACCCATCTCCACGGAGAGCGATCAACGGCGCGTGGAAACTCGGCGACTGACCGCTGTGTGGATCGCTGGGAGGCGCTGAGACCAATAACAACAACAACAACAACAACAATATTAATAATAATAATCAGCATCATCATCATAGCAACAACAACAACAACATCAATAATAATAATAATAATAATAATAACGCGGTGTGTTATTTACCAGGTATCCGCCGAGCAGATATACGTGACCCCCGCATATCTCCGTATATATCTCCCTACACCGTACATACTCGAGCTCGCAAACAGCTCTACTGTATACGGCCTCGTACCTGCCAGGGAACACGTCGCGGCGTAAGATGGCTGCGACACTACGCGTGGAAGACCTGAAACAAGCGTGCATCGGCAGCGGACATTTATATGAAGACCCGGAGTTCGCCTGTCACCAGGACTCGGTGTTTTACTACCAGACACCGCCATTTCAATTTCAGTGGAAGAGGCCGAAGGTAGATATTGAATTTTAATGA
>NW_014586521.1:2175-2854 GCF_000485595.1 Priapulus caudatus
GTTTCTCTACTCTCTTTCACCTATTATTGCCGACAATTTCCTGTAAATGCGTCCAAATGTCATCTGCAACACATCTGTTCACACCGCTGGCCGCCGCACGCTAGCTGCTGCCACAACTGACAAATATATTTATGTGTCAGTGTGCAGCAGCTAGCCGTGCGGCGTACTTGTGTGTTTGCAGATGAGCATATTGACCGCCATTTTTACAGGTGGATTATAGGCGAAATAGAGTAGAGAAACATTTAAGTACTTTGGCAGTTAAATACATTTCGTGTTTATTTACCTTTTTTTTTTTATTGATTGAGACGTTTCAAGTGCCTGTGGGTTCACCGATCACGTACGTACGTACGCACCTTCTCGCGTTGTTGGTCTGTGACGAGCGGTGTCGTCATCGTCGTACACGTACGCTTGATTGTAGAACGTACTGCATCGGACCGAAGTTGCAGCAAGCGGCTGCCGACGCTGTGAGCCATGGTTGCTGCTGCCCTGCACGCGATCTAATAAACACCTAAAAAACTAATAAACATAATCGGTGTTTATTAGCTCTTGATAATATCAAGAGTGTATAATATAACATATTATAATGTGTGTGTGTGTGTGTGTGTGTGTGTGTGTGTGTTGTGTGTGTGTGTGTGTGTGTGTGTGTGTGTGTGTGTGTGTGTGTGTGTGTGTGTGTGTG
>NW_014586522.1:0-568 GCF_000485595.1 Priapulus caudatus
TGACCGGATATCGCAGGTAACCGGTTATCATAGGTGACCGCCTATCGCAGGTGGCCAGCTATCACAGGTGACCGTCTATTACAGGTGACCAGCTATCACAGGTAACCGGTTATCACAGGTGACCGCATATCACAGGTGACCGCTTATCAAAGGTGACCGCCTATCGGAGGTGACCGGCTATCATAGGTGACCGGCTATCACAGATGGCCCTCTATCACAGGTGACCGCCTATCGCAGGTGGCCAGCTATAACAGGTGACCGTCTATTACAGGTGACCGGATATCGCAGGTAACCGGTTATCATAGGTGACCGCCTATCGCAGGTGGCCAGCTATCACAGGTGACCGTCTATTACAGGTGACCAGCTATCACAGGTAACCGGTTATCATAGGTGACCGCCTATCACAGATGGCCCTCTATCACAGGTGACCGCCTATCGCAGGTGGCCAGCTATAACAGGTGACCGTCTATTACAGGTGACCGGATATCGCAGGTGGCTGGCTATCGCAGCACACGCGCACACACGCCCGCACACACACACACACACACACACACACACACACACACAC
>NW_014586522.1:2368-2854 GCF_000485595.1 Priapulus caudatus
TTCGCGGGCGTCGCCACCGGCCTGCTGCTCCTCCTAGCGAAAATTGTCGGCAAGCAACTGAAACATAGACGCACGCAGACGAACGTCTCGTCGCTGCCGAAAGCTTGGTGACCGCTTATCGCTGGTGACCGCCTATTACAGGTGACCGGCTATCACAGGTAACCGGTTATCACAGGTGACCGCATATCACAGGTGACAGATTATCACAAGTGACCGCCTATCGCAGGTGACCGGCTATCATAGGTGACCGGCTATCACAGATGGCCATCTATCACAGGTGACCGCCTATCGCAGGTGGCCGGCTATCACACGTGACCGTCTATCACAGGTGACCGCCTATCGCAGGTGGCCGGCTATCACACGTGACCGTCTATCACAGGTGACCGACTATCGCAGGTGGCTGGCTATCGCAGGTGGCTGGCTATCGCAGCACACGCGCACACACGCCCGCACACACACACACACACACACACACACACACACACA
>NW_014586523.1:0-2443 GCF_000485595.1 Priapulus caudatus
CACACAGGCGCGCACGCACACACACACACACACACACACACACACACACACACGCACACAGGCACGCACGCGCACACACATACACGCGTACGCACACACACGCACACAGGCGCGCACGCGCACGCACACACGCACACGCGCACATATTATACACAGATATATTTAACAGATTTTATGCTGCAACGAGCAATGACGATTCGAGTTATATAATACGCACACGATCCTAATTAACTCAATCCTGATGCATTAAATTGCATTGTGATGAGAATGAGAAGTTATCGCTGATGCACGGACGATAGATCATCAAATCACAGTCGCATAATTAATCCACTCGGAATTACATATTATATTTAGCGGATATGTAAGTGGCAGAATCAGAACTCGCCGTAGAAGAGCAGACGAAGAATGTCACCTCTAGGAATTACGTATTAAACTGACGGAATCTAAACTTCCTACACGGGTGGTTGTAAGAAGAATGTCACCTCTAGGAATTACGTAGTAAACTGACGGAATCTAAACTTCCTACACGGATGGTTGTACGAAGAATTTCACCTCTAGGAATTACGTAGTAAACTGGCGGAATCTAAACTTCCTACACGGGTGGTTGTAAGAAGAATTTCACCTCTAGGAATTACGTAGTAAACTGACGGAATCTAAACTTCCTACACGGGTGGTTGTAAGAAGAATGTCACCTCTAGGAATTACATATTAAACTGACGGAATCTAAACTTCCTACACGAGTGGTTGTAAGAAGAATGTCACCTCTAGGAATTACGTAGTAAACTGACGGAATCTAAACTTCCTACACGTGTGGTTGTACGAAGAATGTCACCTCTAGGAATTACGTAGTAAACTGACGGAATCTAAACTTCCTACACGCGTGGTTGTACGAAGAATTTCACCTGTCGTGAGGAGGAAGGAGAGCTACAACGCCTGTCCTTAGAATTACATTTAAAACTGACGGGAACTAAACACTTTCTACACGGGTGGTGTGTCCAACGAAGAATTGTCAAGCTAGAAAGCGCATGTGTGCGTCGGTTGGGAACCAAAGCATACGGTGACTCAACAACCGGTTTACAGCAGTAATAGGAGAGAAATCGTAAAGCAGTGGCGTTGAGAGGTCATGTGGCGGTCCTTCATTAGCTGCACACAGAGGCGCCGTTGTCCAGACAGAAATTAGTCTTTAACGAGTTAGTCTTTAACATATATACATAAATTCTCTCTAAACCATGAAGTTTCCAACGACATCACTTCCTCGCGTTCCGTTCTCAGCATTGCTTATGAAGGAAATCTAGACTTAGCGATTTTTCATTCTCCAGTAACATTCGCAGCATTTTCCTGTCAACGGTTATACAACGAAAAAAGTTAATCTTAAGACCTAAGTAATCAATTATCTTGTTTCTGACAACCGGGCCCCGCCAAGTTCTTTGAGTAAACCACCGGTTTTTGTTCGTCAAAAGGAAGGTTGTTCCTGGTTGATAACTCCCGAGACGAGTACGTAAAGGCAAGGAACTTTCCACACGCTGGCATAGTGTCTTTAAAGCAGCGCACAGCCGCACGAAGCGCATGTTGAGCCACTCTACAGGTTATGGACGGTTTCTCGGACACGCCGCTTTCACGAAACGCGTCGGGGGTAGAAAAAAAAGACGAAGGAACGAGTCTTACTGCTCTCCTGCTGCTATCAGCGCGATCTGATTGCGGTTGACAAATTCTTTCCAGTCCTGAGTGCTTAAAAAGAGCTAATGGGCGCCCTAGGCCAACGAGCTAGTACACAATCGGTACGTGGACTCGGTGTTGGTGAGTGCTTGAGGGAGGGAACCACCTTTTGCGCTTTGCTCTACAACTTCCTCAACCAATCGGGACATCGCCGTCCGCGTATTTGCGTTAGTTCGTACGAGTTGTGTTTTGCTGTGGCAGCCGGGCGTGCGTGCGTGCGTGCGTGTCGTGTGTGTGTGTGTGTGTGTGTGTGTGTGTGCGTGTGTGTGCGTGTGTGTGTGTACGTGTGTGTACTGTGTACGTGTGTGTGTGTGTGTGTGTGTGTGTGTGTGTGCGTGCGTGCGTGCGTGCGTGCGTGCGTGCGTGCGTGCGTGCGTGCGTGCGTGTGTGTGTGTTAAGTGTGCGGCGGTGGGCCGGCGTGTGCATTATTAATAAACTTGCTGCAAGGGAAACGTCTTGCGTGCGCGAGAGGAAATCTTTTCCCCCGAACAAAGAGAAGCAATCGTTAGTTAAAGTAGCTATCGGCGAGGACTGGTGGTGGTGGTGGTGGTGGTGGTGAGTGGGTGGGTGGGTGCGGGGGAAGGGGGAAGGCGGAGAGGGTGCGTGTTGTCTCTCTTAGGCACTCCCTCTCACCCCTTCCCAGGGATACCCTCCCAAGTACAAGGCCACCCCTTTCCAGGGATACCCTCTCAAGTACAAGACCACCCCTTCCCAGGGATACCCTCCC
>NW_014586523.1:2484-2854 GCF_000485595.1 Priapulus caudatus
TTCCCAGGGATACCTTCCCAAGTACAAGGCCACCCGCTCCCAGGGATACCCTCCCAAGTACAAGGCCACCCCCTCCCAGGGATACCCTCCCAAGTACAAGACCACCCTTTCCCAGGGATACCCTCCCAAGTACAAGGCCACCCGCTCCCAGGGATACCCTCCCAAGTACAAGGCCACCCCGCTCCCTTTTCCCTCCCCCTTGCTCTCTGATACCCTTCCCAGCGATGAGCGTATCCTTCCATCTTGGGGTTAATGGCCCAGACGTGTGCGTAAAACGTGAAGAATTGCGTAAAACGCGCTGCTCGCATGTTTGAGAGAGATCGACCCGTCGCTCAGCAGTGGCGGAGGGGGGGGGCTGACAGCTGTCTGT
>NW_014586524.1:0-404 GCF_000485595.1 Priapulus caudatus
TTCTCTCTCAATCTCTCTCTCTCTCTCTTTCTCGCTCTCTCTCTCTCTCTCTCTTACTTTCTCTCTCTCTCTGCTCTTCTCTCATTATCTCTCTATAATATAATCTAGATCCCCCATATCCAATCATCTTCACTTAGATGCACTCGACAATAAAATTACCTCCCGCCGCAAAATCTTACACGCTATCATTTCGTGCCGAAGAAACGTCGCGTTAGCGAAGAAAACACGTCAAATTTGACCGTGACACGCGAAAATCATCGCGTTGTGAAAATTATCTTTCAAAAAGGATTCACAATATTTCAGGTCGTTAAAAGTGTCAGATTCGCAGCAACTGCAGTCGTCTGCTGTACTCTCTCTCTCTCTCTCTCTCTCTCTCTCTCTCTCTCTCTCTCTCTCTCTCTCTC
>NW_014586525.1:0-2853 GCF_000485595.1 Priapulus caudatus
ACTCTAAACGACAAAGTGAGCAAATTAACAGACAAAACCGAGGCATTGGAACACGAAGTAGAGAAAGTAAAGGAAACACAGAAAGCAGACGAACTGGTAGTAGGAAAATTGAGGGAAGAAATCCGAGACCTAAAACAATCCCTCCTACTCACGCAGGTTCATAGCCGCAAATACCATCTGCTGATGTACGGTGTGGACGGGCATGAAATGTTACCAAAAGAAACAATCAGCAGAGTGCGCAGATTTGCCAAAGACTCTTTAAAATTAGATGACAAATTTACGAATAATATGACGATCTGCACGGCACACCGCCTCCAACGGCGCGCTACCGACAATCCGGCAACTATAATTGGTGTATTCCTTTACTGGAGTGACCGCGAAGCTTTCCTGAAGGCTCGCCCAAATCTACGTGGCTCCAAGATGAGCGTCAGAACGGATCTACCACCAGAGCTAGAGATGAAGAGAGGGGCATTAGCACACACAGCGTACGAGATCCGCCGTGATGAAAAGATACAAACAAGATTGCGAGAAAACGGTGTCGACATCTGGGTTGAGACGAAGAGGGACGGCGGCGACATATGGCAAAGACTATATATATGACTCGATCCTTGTACCTGACTCGACGGTATTGTTATATCATATAAATGCGCCTATGAGTATCGTATTATATTGTATTGTATCGTACCTGAGTACTATAAGAAATAGTCTCGCGCTGTAGGTACATAA
This sequence comes from Priapulus caudatus, assembly GCF_000485595.1. Classification (NCBI taxonomy): domain Eukaryota; kingdom Metazoa; phylum Priapulida; class Priapulimorpha; order Priapulimorphida; family Priapulidae; genus Priapulus; species Priapulus caudatus. The sequence continues at coordinate 727 of NW_014586525.1, forward strand.
TGCTTCTCTGTTTCATTGACAACAATGACGAAGTGCGTGCCTATCCTGTCGTATGTGCGACACCCGTTAGTGACCCACGAATTACTACGTTAAATGATACATCCCCAGTATATACAGTGAGCGACATATTTATTTAATTATTGCTAGTCGGACTCCAGTAGCCGGTTTTGTTTACAAATTTAGTATAGGGGAGATGTGTCAACCAATCAACAATTTGTAGGTTTGGTCGGTCAACTAAAACGGACATGTGTATTTACTGCCTCATGTATCTGTGTATAGTTACATGACAATGGTCAGATTCTATGCGAACAAATAGAGTAACTGATGAATCCCTGGCCGACGGGCAGTTACGGATACTAGCCTAATCGTACCAGATCATGTACGCTGTAGGCTGTGCAACACATTAATTACGACAGTGACGATCGCTTTTTCTGTGGGTTTTGCGTGAGTTTTATTTCTAATGTCTTTCATACTACGTGCTACGCAGTATGGAGATATATGATGCGATGGGTGGTTTTTGCATAATGTAGTACATAGTCATGTATCATAATATGGTGGGAAATCGGTCATATGTTTCCGCATAGATGTAATTTTATGAAATTTATTTCAGTTGTATCGATCGAAGTAACTGTAGTGGCTACGCATAGCAAGAATAAAATGCTCGTATGTTTACAATGCAGGGCATGACGTATTCATACACGAATATCAGCGACGTAAAGGAGGGCACAATCGTCAATGTGTGGGGCGTTGTGAAGTACTACAAACCACCTCAGCGCAGCAGGGGATCAGGTGAGATGAGCAGGAGAAGTGTAGCATAGAGCTTCAATAGGTGTGACCTTGCTGGAATGTGAAGGCTGAGGATTCCAGAAGAGAGAAAGAGAGAGAGAGAGAGACAGAGAACAAAGCAAATCTAGGTTATGCTTTGGTAAATAAAAAACCTATGAAGGATCATCTGTACAGAGATATAGTATGTGTGTGCGTGCGTGCGCGCTAGCGTGAATGCATGCGTGCCTGCGTTCATGCAAAATTACTTTTTGTGTCTGCTATTGACAGATGTTCATATGATGCTTTCCTTGGTCGATCCTTCCTGCATTGATGCGGGCAAATTGAAATGCAGCCTGTTCTGTCAAAACGAGGAAGCCCTACCCAAGGTCACGGAGGTCGGCCAGATTGTGAGAATGCATCGAGTCAAGGTGAGCCCAAAGTAGCAAGAAGACAGCTATCTGCCAGTGGAATTAACAGAAATCTTTGAAGGCAAAGCACAGCCTATATATAAGTTAAAAAAACCGATGACGTTCCGTGACATTCAACCTTTGTCTTGGTCAAAATCGTGAATTTGGCATTCCGTGTATCTTGTGTGGAGCATATACATAGCAGCAGCTGTAATACATGCATGGCAGGTACAGCCCCACCCTGGTTAATCTGCATTTCATAGCAAGTTAGCAACACATGTATGCGCAATGGATATACGCAGAGAAAGAAATAACTACTCTCGTTTAGGCAATACTGACAGCATCTCAAAGAAGAAATTCCCAGACGAATGACATCTGCTCGTGTTTAATTAAACACCTGGGGGCTCTGAGCAGGGTAACAATCGTGGGACCATGATCCACGTGCGGCGGACGGCTATCTGTTTATTGAGATTTGATTCTCCGTCGCAGCTTCCACCATAAATGACGGTGCGGACTCACGTAGACTCCCTGTGTTTCCTTACAGATTAGCATGTTTAACCACAACGTTCAGGCGCAGACCGGGGTCGGGTTTGCATGTCTTGTATTCACTAGTGGGGTCGACACACCGGTCGTGCCAGAGACGGGGAGCCAGACTTACACACTAGGTGACGCGGACAAAGAGAAGGTCGGTTTTTGTATCTTTATCACGAATATCGAAGCTGTTGAAGGATTTTTGAAGGATTGCCTTTGTGCGCTTGTGAAACAACATTTCGTACAGTGAGTGTGCTCGCAGCATTACGCCGTTTCTCCCTAATGACAACAATAATTAGTGCTTTACGGTGTAAATTTAATGGGATATGATTTGATCATTGTTGGAAATCGGTTTGGGGCACGTTTCAGGTGAAGCAACTCAGGCGCTGGTATGCAGATGTGAGAAATAAAGTGAATGATATTC
>NW_014586526.1:0-2853 GCF_000485595.1 Priapulus caudatus
GTGCGTGTGCGTGCGTGCGTGCGTGCGTGCGTGCGTGCGTGCGTGCGTGCGTGCGTGCGTGCGTGCGTGCGTGCATGCTTCCCTAATTACCGAGAAAAGCCTGAGGGGTGGAGGGAGCCTTATCGGTGAAAGAATGGAGGAAAAGAGGTGAGGAGGTGAGAATATGAGAGGAAAAGAAGGGAGGGTGGGGGCAGGGAGAGAGGGAGGGCTGTAAGGTAGAGAGGGATGGAGGGTGGAATAGACGGACGGAGGGAGGGGTAGGGAGAGAGGGAGGGCGGTAAGGTAGAGAGGGATGGAGGGTGGAATAGACGGACGGAGGGAGGGGTAGGGAGAGAGGGAGGGCGGTAAGGTAGAGAGGGATGGAGGGTGGAATAGACGGACGAAGGGAGGGGTAGGGAGAGAGGGAGGTCGGTAAGGTAGAGAGGGATGCGGGTGGACATCGACGACGGAGGTGGGGGGGGCAGGGAGAGAGGGAGGTGGTGCGTGTATAGGTAGACGAGGTACTGGAGGGCTGGCATGGACGCGGACGGAGGGGGGGGGGCAGGGGAGAGAGGGAGGTGGCGGTTAAGGTAGAGAGGACTGGAGGCGTGGAATAGACGGACTGAGGGGAGGGCAGGGAGAGAGGGAGGCGTAAAGGTTTAGAGAGTGACTGGAGTGGTGGATATATGACGGTACGGAGGGATGGCGCGGCAGGAGAGAGGTCGAGGGTAAGGTAAGAGGGATGGAGGGGTGCAATAGACGAGGAGGGTGGGGGGGAGGGAGAGAGGGAGGGAGGTAAGGTTAGAGATGGAGGAGGGGGTGGCATAAGACGTGACGAGGATGGGGCAGGGAGAGAGGTGATGGCGGTAAGGTAGAGAGGGATGGAGGGGCGCATGGACGGACGTGAAGGGGGGGGGGCAGGAGAGACGTGAGGGCGGTATAGGTAGGAGGACTGGAGGGTGAATCGACGGACGGAGGGTAGGGTAGGGAGAGCAGTGGAGGCCGGATAAGGTAGAGAGGGATTGGAAGGGTGGTGAATATGACGGTGACGAAGTGAGGGCACGGGAAAGAAGGGAGGGCGGTAAGTAGAGAGGGCATGGAGGGTGGAATGGATCCGGATCGGAGGGGGGGCAAGGGCAGTAGAGGGAGGGAGGTCTAAGGTCGAGAGGGTATGGAGGGTGGAATAGCCGGGACGGAGGGAGGGAGTCTAGGAGAGAGGGAGGGAGTAAAGGTAGAGAGAGTGATTGGAGGTGGAAATGGACGGACGATGGTGGGGTGAGTGAGAGAGGGAGAGGGGCGTATAGGTAGAGAGGACCTGGCAGGGTGGAATGGACGGACGGAGGAGGGCACGGGAGAGAGGAGGGCGGTACAAGTAGAGAGGACGGAGGGTGAATAGACGGATCGGAGGGCGGCGGGCAGGAGAGAGGTGAGGAGGTTAAGGTAGAGAGGGATGCGGTGGAATAGAGCGGACGGAGGGTGGGGGGAGGGAGAGAGGGAGTCGGTAAGGTTCAGAGAAGGGATGGAGGGGTGGAATCAGTTACTCGACGAAGGGAAGGGGACAGGGAGATTGAGGGAGGTCGGTAAGGTAGTAGAGGGATGGAGGGTGAATAGACGGAGCGTGAGGGAGGGGGCAGGGAGAGAAGGGAGGCGTAAGGTATAAGAGGGATTGCGAGGTGTGAATAGACGACGAAGGTGAGGGGTAGGTGAGACGGGCGGGAGGCTGGGTAAAAGGTAGAGAGGATGGAGGGTGGAATATGATCGTCGACGGAGTGAGGGGGCAGGAGTAGAGGGAGGTTTCGGTAAGGTAGAGAGGTATGGGAGGGTGGCATAGACCGGCGACGCGAGGGTTGGGGTAGGTGAGAAGAGGTGAGGTCGGTAAGGCCAGAGCAGGGATGGAGGGTGGAATAGACGTGACGGAAGGGGGGGGCAGGGAGAGAGGGTAGGGGGAAAGCGTTAGAGAGGGATGGAGGGTGGAATATGACGGACATCGGTAGGGAGGCGGTAGAGCCTGAGGAGTCTGTGTAAGGTAAGTAGAGGGAATGGAGGGTGGTAATAGACCGGACGGAATTGTTGGGGCGTCAGGGACCAGAAAGAGGAGGTTCGTAAGTAGTAGAGGACTTGAGGGTGTGTGAATTAGACTGGACGGAGGGTTGGGGGCAGGAGAGGGAGATGAGGGAGGGCGGTAAGGTAGTAGAGGGATGAGGGTGGGAATGGACGGCTCGAAAGGGAGGGGCATGGAGAGAGGGAGGGTCGATAAGGGTATGAGTAAGGGATTGAGGGGTGGACATAGAATCGCGACGGATGGGTTCGGGCAGGCGAGAGACTGGGAGGTCGTGTAAGGTTCGAGAGGCACTTGGAAGGGGGAATAGCGTGATCGAAGGGAGTGGGTAGGAGAGAGAGGAGCGAGGGAGTGTCGTAAGGTAGACGGCGATGGAGCGTGGTAATGAGACGGACGTTAAGGGATGGGTGCAGGGCTAGAGAGGGAGGTGCCGGTAAGGTAGAGAGTGGATGGAGGCGTGTGTGAAATAGACGCGACTGGAAGCGGGACAGGGGCAGGGAGAGAGGGAGGGCGCTAAAGGGTATGTATGAAGGATCTGGAGGGTGGAATCGTACGTGACGAAGGGGAGGGGCCACAGGGAGAGAGGGAGGTCCGGTAAGAGTAATGAGGGATGGAGGGTTGAATAGAACGAGACAGGCAGGGGGGGGCAGGGAGAGAGGGGCCAGGGGAGACTAAGGTAGAAGAGGGTGATGGAGTGGGTGGAATGAGGACGGGCGGACGGGAGTGGCTGTCATAGGCGATGATAGAGAATGAAGTGCATGAAAGGGATGTGCACGGGGTCCGTGGGAGAGGGGAGGGAGGAAGAGATGAATAAG
>NW_014586527.1:0-2853 GCF_000485595.1 Priapulus caudatus
ACACACGCCCTCTCCCCGCCTCCGCTCTCCATCTCTCTTATCAACGACACACCTCTTCACGACAGCCACAGACCCCCTCCCCCTCTCTCTCTCTCTCGACGCAACCCGCTCCTTTCTCCCCACCGCCTCTCCTTCCTCAGCCCCCCACCATCTCCCTCGCCCACCACCCTCTCCCTCTGCGCCCGGCCACACTACTCTTGCTCCTCCTCTGCCCACAACCACACAACACACACCCATCGACACACACACCACAATCACACATAATAAATACCACATATATAATACATATAGCAAATACGAGGCCGCGTAGCCAGGGGGGTCGGGGGTCGAACGACCTCCCCCCCGGCCCAAGCCAAAAAAAAAAATTTTGTGAACATTTGCAAGAATTCACGCTCAGGTCCTTCTATTTAGTGTAATAATGCGAGGAAAAAATCTCCATCGTGCGGGAGCGTGAACAGTGACACACCGCGGACACCCCTCCGCACCTCCCCCGAGCTCGGTCGCTTGCTCCCTCGCCCTGGTCGCTTCGCGCCCCCCCCGAGCAGGGCGTGTAGCAGGGGGGGTCCAGGGGTCCGGACCCCACCTTGCTCGCGCAGGCAAACGCATATGAGGGGGTGGAATTTTAAAAACGCTTTTTTCTCCGGGGGAGGGCACTGCCTCAGACCCCCACCTTCGGTGCTGCAACTTCGGGTTAAGCCGGTTCAGCAACCTCCGTCTCTTTTCTCCGCACTCTCTCCCCCCCCTGTACAAACTCCCTGGGTATCACCCGCCCCTGCCGAGCAAAGTTGCCAACATTGATAAAAGACGCCGCCCCCCCCAACGTACAAAAGGCCGGGGGGCTCCGGGCCTGGCATATATCACATACATACAACTGCAGCCGTCTCCGTTGGGATTTCTCTTAATAATGTTCGCTGCTCAAACAAGCTGTGGCAACTTAGCATACTAACGCAAGTATCTGACTGGCTTGGGTTAGGTATCATGAGCTGTGTCGGAGGCGCGGCGGTGGGTCTTTGGGTGTGTGGGCGGATCTGGCGATACTTAAAATTGTGATGGGCGGGTTTCACCGACCAGCATTGCGCGACACGTTCTTCGCGTCCGACTCACACACTCTTTTAGAACAATTGCCTTAAAAAGCGCATTCTTACCACATCTGAAAAATCGCGTCTAACCGTAGGCGGAATTAGTTTATTCTGGCCGATACGTCCAGAAGGGGCCCCCTCGATTTCGCCTTCGCTTGCGAGATATACGTGGGTCACAGTGTTTCGGAGGCAGATCCGGAAAACCGCGACAACCTTCGGCTGCTATCCTCTACTATTATATAGTAGCATCCTATATCACGTTTACTTCACTATACCTACCCTCCCTACATGATCTATAATACATTGCCTCCGCGCCAAGGGTTGGTTCAGGAGATTTACTGTCTTTCATTCTACCACACCGGCGGTGTGTATGTTGCTGCATGTGTTGTGCGTGTACAGCCTAACTGAAAAAGTTTGGACGGATTGTCATAAAATTTTCAGGATAGGTCAGAAAGCGCGCTAACTTAGAATTGATTGAGATTTTGGTGGTCGATCCGGATGCCAATTTAATTAATTAATACATATTTTCAGGATATAGGGTCAGAAATGGCTGGTAACCTAGAATTGATCTACGTTTTGGTGTGATCCGGATCCAATTAATTAATTCAATCTAATTCTTCAGGATAGGTTCAGAAAATGGGGTAACTAGAATTGAACTTCCATTTTGGCTGATGAGTCCGGATCCAATTAATTATTTATTTGAATAATTAATCCCATCTCCACCACTTCCCCCTCCCGAGTTCGAGCTAGCTAATTGAGGGTCCTAGCCTTGCGGCCCCGCAGGTCTGTGGCCCGAGTGCTCGTAGCTTAATGAATGTTTTGTTGACAATAATTTTTAAGACCAGATTCAATAAAAAGAAGAAATCTAGTTTCTATGATTTTAAAGTGTTTTTATACTCAATACCAAAGTTCAGGCCCAGTATTCGATGCAACTGAGTGGTAGACATACGTATCGCAACATCACACACTCCATTCTCCTCCCTCCCTCTCTCGCTCCTCCCCACCTGCGTCCGCACCGCCGGCCCCGACCCGCCCATCCCTCCCTCCTCTCTCCGCTCGCCGTCCCCCAACCCCATCTCCTCCCTCCCTCTCTCCTCCTCCCCCACCCTCTCTCATTCTTTTCTCCGTCTCGCCCCACCGAGAATCAGACGTCCTTTGGCACCGTCACAGGCTGGACGACGCCCACTGTAAACTGCAGCCCCCCGCTCGCATCTCCTCTCCATCGTTATCTCTGTCCCCCCCCTCTCTCTCCTTCACTAGGCTTCCCTCATCTCATTCGTCTCTCCGTCTCCCTCCTCTCATCTCTCTCTCTAGATCTCTCTCTCATCCTCTCTCCCTGTCTGTCTCTCTCACCTCTCCCACCCACCCCCCCCCTTCTCTCTCCCTCTCTTCGCGCTCTCTCTCTCCTTTCTCTTCCTCTCTCTCCCCTCTCTTTTTCCCTCTCTCTCTCTCTCTCTCCGTCTCCGTCTCCTATATATATGTATATATATAATAATGCCCAGTAATTGATCATTTCGGGGAGTGACGAGCGTGGGTTTATGGCAGGAATCAGGGGTCAGACCTTAGCTAAGTGCCCGTGCATCACTCACAGCCACACAGGTCAGCCCGGCAGTGACCACTCTCCACTCTACAGTTATATGCCGATCACTGCTCTAATAATGCACACATGGATCACAGACCACACACGCGCGTACGCACGCACAGATATACACACACGCGCGCGCGCACGCATTCACGCACACACGCACACACACGCGCACACGCACACACACAC
>NW_014586528.1:0-2853 GCF_000485595.1 Priapulus caudatus
ATATATTTATTTATAATCATTACAAGCATAATGAGGTTATGAGGTTAAGCTCTTTGATATTATGAAACAAGCTCTAACTTTTCAGATGCATTTGATATTCTGATGGTGCTGAATCAATTCATAATAAAGAGACATGAAATCTTATTAATATTATTGCAATGAAACAATATATCGTCAGATTCACTACAATTTATTTACCATTCAATTCAATTACATTTTACAATATTACAATACAATATAAAATAATAAAAATAAATAAAAATCATAATAAATAATAAATCTTAAAATCATCATAATAATAATAATGATAATTATAATAATGATTATAGTATAATTATTGATATAATAATATATATGATGAAAATATGATGATAAAAATGAAAATGAATAAATAATAAATGATTATAATAATGATGATATGATGATAATGATGATATGATGATAATGATGATAATAATGATATAATAATGATTATAATATAAGATATGATATGATGAAAATATGATGATAAAAATGAAAATGAATAAATAATAAGAAATGATTATAATAATGATGATAATGATGATATGATGATAATCGTTGTAGATAATTGGGATTTATAATAGATGATGTATAATATATATGCTTTGATATAAATACATGCCATCATGCGATAAGTATCACTGAAAATTATGATGCCATTAACAAATGGAAATAGATTGAATATCATTAATAATGAAAATTTTACAAAAATTGGTTGCAACCTAAGTCGGTCCCCACGCTCCTGCGTCCCCCGGAGGACAACTCTCTAGTACCACTAATATTTAGTACCCCAAACCACGCAAAACCTGCTCGTACCCTGGCTGATGTCCAGCTTAGCCATTCTCTACCATTTCTACCAGTGACACCCATTGATGGGACCGTATCTCCCTGAAATATTCTGGCCTACAGCAATGAATAGAACATAACTCTCGGCCAGCGACAGGTAATTTTATTAATACCTTCGCTAAATGTAATTGATAAGTGAATCTATTCTTACTGTAGCCAGTGGATTGTACCAACCTAGGAGCGCTTTCAGTAAAACAGTAGCAATCCCCCCACATTGATACAATCGGAAACGGACACCGCCTCCTATGTTGTTATGAATAGTGTGCATTTATTTTTATCAGCTCTCGTGGCCTATTGACCAAATCTGTTTAAAACTGGTTACGGGTGTTGGGGGGTGGCAGGTGGTAAAGCATGGCCCAAAGATAGTGGGTGGCAGGGCAGAATGAGACGCACAGTCTGAGAGATACAGGAGGCCCACAACGGTGGCATCTGCGGGCAGTTAACCATAGCCGGTTAATAGGCGGAGAACCAGCACCACACGGAGAGAAGAGGAGCCTGCCTTGAGGCGAGACGGGGGGCTGAAGGGTAAAACACGGAAGCAAAAGGAAGAAGAGGCGTGTGTGGCGGAAGGGCGGGCGGAGGGAAGGAGGCGGGAAGAGGCGGCGTAGAGAAGAGGACAAGGGACGGGGGAGCAAGGGGCGGGAGCCACGAAAAGGGGACAGGCAGGCGCGGAAGGGGAGACAGAGGAAAGGAACCAGGGGATGCCGGTAACGGAAACGCGGGATTGAGGGGTGGGGAACGACGCCAGAAGGAAGGCAAGCGCGGTAAGCAAGGAGCCGCAGCGGGGGTAGGATCAGCCTCCGGAGGAGCCCGGACGCCAGAGGGACGAAAGCGCAAAATAGGAGGCGATGTGGAGCTCGCAACCCGAGTGAGCGGGACCCCCCAGGCGCCGGACCCCCCAATACCAGGCAGAAAGACTGAGCGCAAGGAACCGCGAGAGGCGGCGGAGGGCAAAGGAGCCGAAAAGGCCAGGTGCGGCCAGAGCAGCAGGGGGGAAAAGAGCGAGGCGAGTCCGGACCGGAGAGGAGTGGAGAGCGGGGAAGGGGGGCAGAAGGAGGACAAGGGGGGAGGAGGTACACAAGTTGCCTGCGCAGAGGCAAGGGGAGAGGAAAGAACCGAGGAGGGGCATGAGGGGGGGACGAAGGCGCCGGGCGCGCACCCCCAAGCGGGGAGGAAATGGGGAGAGGGAAGGAACGGAAGGGCCCGCGGACGACAGGGAGGGAAAGGACAGCAGAGGGGGGGGGGGCGGGGCAGAAGAGATAGAAATACGAGGGAAGTTGATGATAGGAGAGGAGTTGGGGTGGTGGTAAGGGGGAGAGCCGAGGTATTTGGGTTGGAGGTGGAGAGGAGGATAGGGAGGAGAGAGAGAGAGAGACGCCCGAAGAGAGAGGGGGAAGGCAGGCAGGAAAGGGAAAGACCGGGGCACGGACGGGAAAAAAAACACAAACAGAGAGGCAGGGGTGAGCAGCACAGACCAAAAGGCGAACGGTGGAAGAGAAAAGACGGGGGCGCGAAAGGAGTCAGGCCGGGAGCATAGGGCAACCAAAGAAGGGGCCGGGGGGAGGCCAGAAGGCGTAAAGAGGACAGGGAGGACAAAGGGCATGGCGGGAGGAGAGAAAGAGAGAGAGGGGAGCAGGGCAAGAGGGCAAGACGAAGGAGCAGGACAGACGACGGGCCGGGAACAGACAGGAAGCGGGTTCCGCGAAGCACCGGGAGGGACGGGGCGGGAGAGGGGAGCACGAGGGGGGGCGGCAGGGCGGAAGCAGGCTCAGGAAGAGAGCAGACGGGAACGCAGAGGGAGAGGAGGGGGGCGAGGACAGGGGCGGGCGGCAAGGGAGAGGCGTATACAAGGCCGAAGACGGGCGGGGAGACGGGGGAGGGAGGGAGCAAAGAAAGGCGAACGGGACGCGAGGGCGGGCCCCAACCGACGGACACGGGGCCGGCCGGAGGAACGAGGGGAACGAAGCGACCAGGTCAAGAGGCGGG
>NW_014586529.1:0-2095 GCF_000485595.1 Priapulus caudatus
CTTGATCAGATTTAGGAAAGTGTAGCGTCCTTCATAGATTACGTGGTCATGCAAAGAGATGCGGGCTAGAGCATGGGTTAGAGCAAGTTCAGACTATATAGGCTAAAATGGAAAGTGTCAAAAATCTGTATGTGTGTTGTATATATATAGTTGGTATTAATTAATTAAGTTGTTCTTTTTTTTAATTGCATTAAGCAAACATTTAAAACGCGCACGCATGCACTCACACACGCACGCACGCACGCACGTAAACAGTTATACTCGCGCACGCACGCACGTAAGCAGTTATACTCACGCACGCACGCACGCACGCACGTAAGCAGGTATACTCACGCACGCACGTAAGCAGGTATACTCACGCACGCACGTAAGCAGGTATACTCACGCACGCACGCACGCACGTAAGCAGGTATACGCACGCACGCACGCACGTAAGCAGGTATAATCACACACGCACGCACGCACGCCCATCGCATCCGAACCTCTGAATCTGTCACAAATCTGAACGAAATATATGGCAAAGGAACAAGAATTTTAATTAAGCAAATTTAGCGAATTAATTACAGCACGCAATTTGTTAAGACCGTCATCACATACAAAAACTATGAACAATCTGACATGTAAAATACGCGTTTCTGATGTTACTCCATCGATCAGATATTAAAATACAATCTCGTGTCGAAGGTGACCCTGTCACGTGACAAAGAAGTGCGCCAACACCGGCTCGCGATTATTAATACAAAATACATTCCCCCAGTAAGATAACATGTAAAGCCTAAGACACCGACTCCATATAAAACTACAACGTAGATGTATTCTCATTTTGTTGCGGAACTGTCTTAGCTGTGAGATAAATAACACAGATTGCCTGGCTACAGGTCCGGATTATTTGGCAAAATTGTGTGTAGGAATCACCGAGCTGAATAAATAATATGTTACTATATTATACTTACAATTCAGTGATACGAACATATCTTGCGTAGCGCGTTTTATTTTTGCGAAATTGTTTGTTTAAAGTGGCTGGCATTTGACTAGAGATTTGGTTAGGGGTTGTGTTAGTGGTAAAGCCTTAGTTATATTGATGCAACACTTATGATTCTCTTGCACGCAATATGTCTGTGGGAGCGCGATGTCCTGAAACTTCGGATATGTAGGCGCACTATACTATCAAGAGTCCATAATAGAAAATTTCTATAATGAACTCTTGATATTATGAGATATCATGAGTGAATCAAAACAAGGTTTGTTTTTATTTATTTATGATCCGATCACTATAACGATACTAATTACCTATATAACATATAGCCTACCGATATATACCGATAATGCTACTGATCTATATTATCTATATAATTATATGTATATATATTTATAGTTATAGTTATATACAATCATAAATCATAGTTACATAATATCAGGGGTTAATAATGAAAAAATTTTGGTCAAAAATCATTGTCAAAAAATTTGTCAATTGACAAAAATTTGTCATTAATAACCCCTGATAATAGATATTATGGCATTATATTAGTATAGTTTATATATATATATGTATATTGTTATATATTTCAGTGGATAATACCCCAAGTGTCGAACAAAATGGACATCTGGTGGGTGGATAAATTATGATTTGACACGCGAGATGGCGCTACATACGCGAACGGGTGAACTCTGATTCGGTGAAGAGCGAAGTCTCCTGACGATTTTCGTCTGCGTAGACACGCAGGCGATTCATGTCTGGAGTGCTAGCCGTCGCTGTCATCGGGTCACGCGTGTCCTTTCCCGCCAGCTGGCGCTGCTTCTGTTTCCGCACGTGACGCTGGTGCTTGCGTCGTCGGATGATGAAATAGATGCCGCCGTTTAGCACGCCACCTGTCGGCGAGTAAAATGTTAGGGGAATCGCGACGAGCGGAAGCGGAAATGGAAGCCGGAGCGGAAGCCTGTTCTGCAGGCATGCACGCGCACACATGCGCGCACGAACGCACAGACACACCCGGGCGCATGCACGCAGGCACGCACGCAGGCATGCACGAACTCACACACACACACACACACACACACACACACACACACACACACACACACACACACACACACA
>NW_014586529.1:2454-2853 GCF_000485595.1 Priapulus caudatus
ACGCACGCACGCACGCACACACACACGCACACACACACACACACACACACACAGGCTATCAACCTACTCGGCGGGCCGGACGCTATCGCTCTAACTAACGTGAACACGGAAACCATGCTGCACAGTTTACTCGGCATCCGGCATCGCTGTGCATTTTCCTTCACGAGTTAGACGCACGCACATGGGAACGCACGCACACGCGAACGCACGCGCACACGCGCATACGCGTACGTACACACGCACACACGCGCGCACATGGACCCGCGCGCGCGCCCCTACACGCCCCTCTGCTTCTCCCGGCCAGTGCTTCCTCTCTTTCTCTCTCATTCTCTCCCTCTGTCCCTCTCCCCGCTCTCTCTGCCTATCTGTCTGTTCTCTCTCTTCCCCATTTTTCCCTGT
>NW_014586530.1:0-312 GCF_000485595.1 Priapulus caudatus
AGAGAGAGAGAGAGAGAAAGATAGCGAAAGCGGAAGAGAGAGATAGAAAGGGAGCGAGAAGGAGGACGGGGGGAGGGCATGCGATAGGAAGGGAAGAAAGAGCCATGCATGAAAAAGTAATTAGAAACATGACCTCGGCTTCATTCAATGACTTTGTGCCATGGATCATAACAGGGATGGCTCAGTGCAAAGAGAAGAGTCAGTGGTTAGGAAGAAACCAATGTAGGGGACAAAGGGTGGAGTCAGTGGTCAGGAAGAAACCAATGTAGAGGACAAAGGGTGGAGTCATTGGTCAGGAAGAAACCAATGTAG
>NW_014586530.1:2071-2852 GCF_000485595.1 Priapulus caudatus
CCCTCACCCTCCCCTTACCCTCCCCTCCACTTACCCTCCCCTCCCTTTACCCTCTCCTCCCTTACCCTCACCCTCCCCTTACCCTTCCCTCCCCTTACCCTCCCCTCCCCTTACCCTCCCCTCCCCACCCTCTCCTCCCCTCCCTCCCACCTCATCTTCTCACCCTCTCACTCGCTGCTTACCGATGTAGGAGTTGGACTTGCGATGCTGCTCGAGTATATCGACCGGCGGCGGCTGCATCGGCGCCGGCGCCGGCTCGTCCATGCCCTTCACGTCGACGGCGTTGCGCGTCAGCGGCGTCACCAGCTCGCCCTGGTGGTGGCCCTTCTCGATGTGCTTCAGCTCCATCTGGTCGGTGTGGATCCACAGGTCCGGCGGCTTCAGCTCGCGCGTAGTCTGCTTCTTGCCCTTGCTGTACTGCGCCGACGTCGGACGGCTGCGAGGTAGAGCGAGAGGATGTTTTATAGGCTGGGAGGTAGAGCGACAGGTCGATTTCTGTGTGTGGTGGTGGCGGGTGGTGTGTGTGTGGGGCGTGTGGTGTGTNAAAGAGCGAGAGGGAGAGAGCAAGAGAGATAGAGAAAGGGAGCGCAAAGGAGAAACAGAAAGAGCGAGAAAGCAAGAAAGATAGAGAAAGCAAGAGAAAGATAGAGAGAGCAGAAGAGAGAGAGAGAGAGAGAGAGAGAAAGATAGCGAAAGTGGAAGAGAGAGATAGAGAGGGAGCGAGAAGGAGGACAGGCTGGGCATTCGATAGGAAGGGAGGAGAGCCGTGCATGAAAAAGAT
>NW_014586531.1:0-679 GCF_000485595.1 Priapulus caudatus
AACGAGAGAAAGTGTGTGAGAGAGAGAAGATGGGCGAGATGAAGGGAGGGAGGGAAGAGAGAGAGAGAGAGAGAGAGAGAGAACGAAGGAGAAAAAACAATGGTTGAGGAGAGGGAGAGCACAGGGCAAGAATCAACCCCTCGCTCACGAGCAATCATCCATCTAAACATCTAAACACACCCACTCCTTCTATTTCCAGCGATCGCGTGAGAGACAAGCAGCGAAGGACGGACGGACGGACACCTCCGGAGCCTGGCAACACACGCACGCACTCTGCGCGCTATTCCAGGTGAGTTGACTTCCCTGCCGCAGGTATTTGCTCGCGGGTTTACCTGCTGTTGACGCGCATTGTCGGCAGATCCGGTCCTCTTCCAGCGAGAGCGTGGAGAACTCTGGAGGGGGTCGTGGGGTCGTGTCTTTGCGGCACGCTGAAGGGGCAGGGGGAGGGGCAGGGGGGAGGAGGAGGGGGAGGGGCAGGGGGAGAAGTAGTAGTAGTGCTGACGTGATTCTACCGGCCACGTCCTACGACCGGCATCGACCGATGACAACGTGTGACGTATGACAACCTTCCCTACACTACTCACCTGGTCACACTACTCACCTGGTCACACTACTCACCTGGTCACACTACTCACCTGGTCACACTACTCACCTGGTCACACTACTCACCTGGTCACAC
>NW_014586531.1:1960-2851 GCF_000485595.1 Priapulus caudatus
GCTTCACTCCTGGTCAGCAAGGCACTGGAGAGCCGTCACGAGTCAGCAACACTGCAGGGCGTCTCAAGCCAACCTTCCCGCAGCTCCAAGAAACGGTATTGCTACGGTTAGAATACCGTATAGCTGTACCTGTATAGACAATCCGTCGCACAGCCTGGTCGCAGCCGATTCCGTGCGTGCCTCGCGCGTTTCCCCGAGCGGCAGTTCGTCCATCTGTCTATCGACCGCTTCGATCTATCGCTCTCTTCCGTCATCGCGTACAGTCGGCGGCGACGTTGTTACGATCTTTTCGTAATTAAGGAAAGCGGCGCGGCGGCCTAACTAGATTAGTGAGCGCTTAGGCGTGATCACAAGGCGTGAGCGAGTGTGGCTCGTTTTCTTATTCGTTCCTTCGCGATCGCTCTTTCTCGTTCTCTCNTCTCTCTCACTCCCCCACTCTCTCCTTCCTCCCGGTTGGGTGTCTGCTTTCTCAGGTGTTGCGGTTTCGCCAGCCCATCCGCCCACATACATGCAGCTGTTATGCCGTGACTCAGCCTGTGTGCTGTAACCCCCTCCCCCACCCTTCCTACCGCCCCGCCCCCCGCCGCTCGCCACAACGCCTCGTTTCCTGTGCCGTGTCGCTCCCGATTCTCGTTTCATTCTTTATGGACGGCGCAGCTGGATTATCGCCCGTGTGTTCTGTGCTCCGTAGCTTGGCGTGGTAACTCCGCGCTTAACAGCGACATTGATACGTCTGTAACTCTGTAACCGCAGCTGAACGCTGTGTGGAAACGTCCCGTCGCCCCGCTGCAACTCTGTGTTAACTTCTGCGAACGAGAGAGCGAGAGAGAGAGCGAGAGAGAGAGAGAGAGAGAGAGAGAGAGAGAGAGAGAGAGAGAGAGAGAGAGAGAG
>NW_014586532.1:0-422 GCF_000485595.1 Priapulus caudatus
AGGGAGAGAGAGAGAGAGAGAGCGCGCGCGCGCGAGAGAGAGGGAGAGAGCAAGAGTGATCTAGAGATGGAGAGAAACAGAGAGTGCGAGAGAGAGAGAGAACGCGCGCGCGCGAGAGAGAAATGGAGCAAGAGAGTGAGAGGCAGAGAGAGCGAGATCGAGAGAGAGAGAGAGAGAGAGAGAGAGAGAGCCGATTGTCTTGAGAGAAACAGATGCGCGTAATAGCAGCAATAACGCAATAACGTGCGAGTAACTCCGTGTAGGGTTATATAGCGTGCTCACTATATGCGAACATCTTATATTCTATACGACAGTATATACGAACATTTATTATTATATACGACAGCATACGACATAATAATATATACAGAGAGAAAGAAAGGGAGAGAGAGAGAGAGAGAGAGAGAGAGAGAGAGAGAGAG
>NW_014586532.1:2118-2850 GCF_000485595.1 Priapulus caudatus
ACACACACACACTCACACACACACACACACACACACACACACACACAGTTCATTACCATTATAGCGAGCAGTCTATATAGGAGGGATACTGATGTATACGCGCGTATATATATATATAACGTGATTGAGCACGATGCAGATGTGCGGTGGAGCTATAAGCATTCTGTTTGCAGTTTTCGCGTTATTTCTGCTGCGCGCTTGAGTTATCGTCCCGCTGGGCTTTCTAATGGTTCGCTGCACTCCTGTGTATTCATCCTCCCCACGTAGTCGAGCGGAGGATATTGTTTTCGTGCTCGATGAATATGAGGCAACCTCTGCCTACAGAATATCACAGGTGTAGTGATTGCGTATGCGGAGGATTCGCACTCCATGAGTGCTTTCTTGCTAGTTGTTTGTGCAGCTGTGCGTTGTGGTGATAGATGAGTGTCTATTGGCATTTAGTGTGTGTGGTAAAGGTAATCTGACGCCTCTCTTCCTGTCCTCGCACTCGCTTTCTTACTTTTTCTCTCACTCCGGTTCCTCCTCCCTCTCCCGGGCGTAATGTTTGTTCATATCGCTCCTCTCCTCGCTTATCCTCTCCTCTCCCCTCCTCGCCTATCCTCTCCTCTCCTCTCCTCCCTTCTCCTGTCCTCTCCTCTCCACTCCTCTCCTCTCCTCTCCTCTTATCTCCTCGCCTCTCCTCCTCTCCTCTCCTCTCCTCTCCTCTCCTCTCCTCTCCTCTCCTCTCCTCTC
>NW_014586533.1:0-578 GCF_000485595.1 Priapulus caudatus
ACACACACACACACACACACACACACACACACACACACACACACACACACACACACACACACACACACACACCCGGCTACTCACCGCAATCTCTCTCGTCCGACCCATCCGCGCATTGAGCAAAACCATCGCACCGAGCGCCCCCTGGTAGACAAGTGCCATCGTCGCAGAGCAGTGTGAGGCAGTTATCTGCAATGACAAAGTGATCGCACTATAAGATCGTCGTATCGCCTATATATAGGAGCTAGGTGCATGAATCTGCGAGTCTGATGCGGGTGCTTGCTAGCAGCAACGCTCCAACTCTTCCTCCTACATTTCCGCTGGATTCTCAATTAGCAGACCAGTACTGCGGGAAAAATTACGCCTGCGGTCAACTGCCTCCCCCACAGAATGAGAAAGGGAGAAAGAGAGAGACAGGGGGGAAGCGCGTGCAAGGGAGAAAGATATATTCATATATATATATATATATATATATATATATATATTCATATATATATAAGCAGGAGTTAATAATGACAAACAATGACAAATATGTGAATATGACAAATATGACAAATATGAAAATAATGACAAACAAC
>NW_014586533.1:2548-2850 GCF_000485595.1 Priapulus caudatus
ACACACACACACACACACACACACACACACACACACACATCAACACACTCACACACACACGCGCACACACACACGCACGCACGCACGCACGCACGCACGCACGCACGCATACACACACACACACACGCACACACACATACACGCACACGCACACGCGCACGCGCGCGCACACACACACACACACACACGCACGCACGCACGCACGCACGCACGCACGCATACACACACACACACACACGCACACACACACACACGCACACGCACACGCGCACGCGCGCGCACACACACACACACACACACGC
>NW_014586534.1:0-2850 GCF_000485595.1 Priapulus caudatus
ACCCCTGCGACGAATTACCCACCTGACAAATTACCCCTGGACATTACCCTGACATTTACCCCGACAATTACCCCCTGCATTTACGCCTGAACAGATTACCCCGGACAATTACCCCCGGACAATTACCCCAGACATTTACCCCCAAAAGTACCTCGCTGGACAATCACCCTGGACAATCACCCCGGACATTTACCCCTCGGACATTTACGCCCCGCGACATTACCCCAGACATTACCTCCCTGACATTTACCCGACAATTACCCCTGGCCGGACAATTATCCCATGGACAATTACCCCCCTGACATTTATTCCCCTGACATTTACCCCCAGACAATTACTCCCGGACAATTACCCCCCTGACAATTACCCCCGGACAATTACCCCCTGGACAATTACCCCCAGACAATTACCCCTGGACATTTACCCTCCGGACAATTACCCCCCAGACATTTACCCCCCGGACATTTATACGTAAAGGCCACTTCGCTGGTCCCATCAGCCGCCTGGGTCATAACCCTAACCCTAACCCTAACCCTAACTCTAACCCTAACCCTTCACTTGTCCCATTGGCCGTTTGCATGGTACTAAAGGCCATCGGCTCTGGTCCCGAGGCCGCCTCACTGGTCCTCGGGGCCACTTTGCTGGTACTATAGGCCACTTTGCTGGTACAAAAGGCCAGAGATTGTGGTCCCAAAGGCTGCCCGTGTGGTACGAAAGGCAACTTCACTGGTCCCATCGACCGTTTGCATGGTACTAAAGGCCATCGGCTCTGGTCCCAAAGGCCACCTCACTGGTCCTTGGGGCCACGTTGCTGGTACTATAAGCCAGATTTTGTGGTCCCAAAGGCCACTTAACTGGTCCCATCGACCGTTTGCATGGTACTAAAGGCCATCGGCTCTAGTTCCGAGGCCGCCTCACTGGTCCTCGGGGCCACTTTGCCTGTACTATAGGCCAGATTTTGTGGTCCCAAAGGCCGTCCGTGTGGTACTAAAGGCCACTTCACTGTTCCCATCGGCCGTTTGCATGGTACTAAAGGCCATCGGCTCTGGTCCCAAAGGCCACCTCACTGGTCCTCGGGGCCACTTTGCTGGTACTATAGGCCAGATTTTGTGGTCCCAAAGGCCGCCCGTGTGGTACTAAAGGCCACTTCACTGGTCCCATTGGCCGTTTGCATGGTACTAAAGGCCATCGGCTCTGGTCCCAAAGGCCACCTCACTGGTCCTCGGGGCCACTTTGCTGGTACTATAGGCCAGATTTTGTGGTCCCAAAGGCCGCCCGTGTGGTACTAAAGGCCAAGCTCTCTCTGTCTGGCTGTCAGTCGGTCTCTCTCTCTCTCTCTCTCTCTCACTCACTCTCACACACGTACACACCCACGCGCGCGCATGCACGCATGCACGCACGCACGCGCGCACGGGGTTGCAACCGCAGGTGAATAAAGAATAAAATATAACTCGTTTTCTCTGGTATTGCGTCCGATTGACTGTACAACAGTAGCAATCAAACTTAAAATACCACGCAGTTATAAATTTACTTATTACTTCTGATGCTTTTGATTTTCCACCTCGTTTAACAGGGCGGGATCTAGCTTTCAGGAGATGGGGATGGGGTTGATATTTGAGCGAAGGCCTGCCGAAGGCAAGTGGTGCTAGAGTGGACCCATTTCACTAGTATCATAACATCAGAAGTGAATAATAATAGATTAATCCATATTAATAATCTGTTATTATTCACTCCTGATAACATTAGTCAGGGGCTGAACGGGGGGGGGGGGTGTTACAACCCCCTCTAGATCCGGCACTGCCGTTATCTAACACAATTTTGATTTTATTTTTACCTCACCCCACTCACGGTGCTCGCATCACCCGCCCTCTCTCCTGTCCGTGACCCCCCCCCCCGCGCTTACACGCACACGATGAGTCATGCAGGCGTACGTGTGCGTACGTTTGCTCTGTGAACATATTTCTGCAATATAACAACACCAGTAAACAATTTAATATGATCCGATATTATCTTTTCGGTCTGCTTGACAAACATTATTTGCTATATATAATAAGATCTTGTCTAAGCACAGTGTTTCGACAAAGCTGCAGTAATAACATGCCCATTATTTTGCCGTATGTCGTATTGCTGTATACCGTGAATTTTATTGTATATAAATATATATTCCCTAATTCCTGTACATCCAGCATTTGTCAATAAACTCATATCACACAGTGCCATGTCATAAAATACTACAAAATACGGTACACTATACCAGGGATAGAAATAGGAGTCCGCATCCTTAATTATTATCAACCCCTCATAGGATGAAACGATAGGACGAGGGAGCTACCGGTTTTCGTTTTACTTTCGTTCTCCCCTCCCAGGCACCCGTCACTCCTACGCAGTCATAAACATGCTCTACACACGGCATCGCTTCGCGCCATAGACATGAAACAATCGATCGCCCGTACATCAATTGGCACCGCTGCTTGCCATGACGGACGTACATCGTACGCACTAACGGCAGACCCGGTAGATGCTGGCTATCTGTAACACCCGCTGTTCACTTCGCTGTCAGTCTACTGGCAGGTACTGTTTAAGGTATAATTTCAATTTTTACATACTTACCCTCAGGACATTTACCCCCCAGACAATTATCCCCCCCCCTGACATTTACCCCCCCGGACAATTACCCCCCGAACAATTACCCCCTTGACACTTACCCCCCGGACAATTACCCCCGGACAATTACCCCCCTGACATTTACCCCCCAGACAATCACCACCCGGACATTTACCCCCGGACAATTACCCCCCAGACAATTATCCCTCGGACATTTACCCCTGGACAATTACCCACCTGACAATT
>NW_014586535.1:0-288 GCF_000485595.1 Priapulus caudatus
AAACAGAACAAGCATACCAGCGAGACAAATATATGGAGTGCACGCAGGCACGCGCGCACGCAGGCACGCGCGCACGCAGGCACAAACACTCTCACAAACACACAAGCGCTCGTCGCGACAGAGGCCGATAAAAAGAGAGAAATATAGGTATGAGAGGGGGAAAGATAGGAAGAGTGGGAGCAGAGAGAGAGAGAGAGAGAGAGAGAGAGAGAGAGAGAGAGAGAGAGAGAGAGAGAGAGAGAGAGAGAGAGAGAGAGAGAGAGAGAGAGAGAGAGAGAGAGAGAGAGA
>NW_014586535.1:1747-2850 GCF_000485595.1 Priapulus caudatus
GCACGTACGCACGCACGTACGCCCGCCCCCCCACACGCACGCACGCACGCACGTTCGCACGCACGTACACACGCACGTACGCACGCACGTACGCCCGCCCGCACACACGCACGCACGCACGCACGCACGCACGCATGCGCACACACACACACACACACACACACACACACACACACACACACACACACACACACACACACACACACACACACCTTACATAGCGAATATTAACAGTGTAGGTAAAGCTGCTTACATCGTAGCTGCTAAGATATGGACACGCGGGCGTTCGTGATTTTACTATCATGCATATTACCATGTCAGACGTCAGACTATTTTTGCACTGAAGTAGAAACAACGAATGTCGTGTATAATAAAAGAAATGGAGATGTACACAGAGCGGCGTAAATCAATAACGAATTCAACAGAACGAAAGAGAAAATATTAATCTTATTCACGAAAATCAAATAAACATTCGCGTATGTCTACAAAACACGCTCTTCCTTATCACTAACATCGCAAGACGTCCGGCCGCCAACTACTCCTATTTGATTAAGTCCAGCAATCCTCGAACGCTTAGACGCCAGGCAGGCATTATTACGCACTCTGAGGAATCTAGGTTTTCCGGACAAGATGACCCCACGCTAGACAGGGTATTGCGTATCGCCAGGCACTCGCAGACGTAGACTATAGGCCAGCGAGCGTTCATGGCCTGAACAGTCACTGAAGCCATTCTATATTTACGCGAGGGGTGCGAAACTAGATACACATCAACGCGAGCGTCCGTTATTCATACTGCATATATATTTCTATAGGCTATAAACATGCATGCACATGATGCTCACTAATTGCAAATTATTCTTTATTCGCAAAAGCTTTATAAATTTTGTTATGGTCGTACGCGCACGTACAGATCACGCGCGCACACGCAAGCACACACACACACACACACACACACGCGCGCGCACACACATGCACACACACACACACACACACACACCTAACACACACACACTACGCGCGACACACACACACACACGACACACGACACGACACACACACACACACACACACACACACACACACACACACACACACACACACAC
>NW_014586536.1:0-607 GCF_000485595.1 Priapulus caudatus
CGTCTGCTTGATTTATACCACTGTCAGCCAGCACGCACACAAATGATTGGCACAGCATAATACATAGTAGCTACTGCGGCTGTACGTGATCACGAGATTGCTATAGCTCACCGCGTGGATGGCTTCGGCGTGTATAGGCAGCTCAGCAGGCGACAACTTGTGATGAATGCTGTGAGATCTATCGCCTTATAAGTTATAGCAATCCGCCATCACGTGTCGGCACAGCAGCGGGTGTAGCATCGTAATCATCCTCCCCATGACAAACGTGCCCCCCCACCTCTACTTTGGGTAGATGTACCCTACGCATGGGTCGAGAGAGGTGAAATCCGAGCTAAAGATGTCGCGGGTCCTGCTAGATGTGCCCGTGCGCATGCGCAATGTAGAGGGGGATGTTTGCCATGGGGGGTTGTGTAACATGCTACACGGGCCTCGTTCGCGAGGTTCCATAGTCGGCGAGATCGAGTGCGTCGTAGCGACGGAGAACTGTGTTTATATTCATGCGAACATAATATCAAGAGTGCATAATAGATTATCTATTATGCACTCTTGATAATATTAATTACGATTGTACACTAATACGGTTGTTGTTTGGATCGCGCTTGACGTG
>NW_014586536.1:2278-2849 GCF_000485595.1 Priapulus caudatus
TGTCTGTATAACTCTGTCTGACGATGTAACTATGTCTGTATAACTCTGTCTGACGATGTAACTCTGTCTGTATAACTCTGTCTGACGATGTAACTCTGTCTGTATAACTCTGTCTGTATAACTCTTTCTGACGATGTAACTCTGTCTGTATAACTCTGTCTGACGATGTAACTCTTTCTGTATAACTCTGTCTGACGATGTAACTGTCCGTATAACTCTGTCTGTATAACTCTGTCTGACGATGTAACTCTGTCTGACGTTGTAACTCTGTCTGTATAACTCTGTCTGACGATGTAACTCTGTCTGTATAATTCTGTCTGACGATGTAACTCTGTCTGACGATGTAACTCTGTCTGTATAACTCTGTCTGACGATGTAACTCTGTCTGTATAACTCTGTCTGACGATGTAACTCTGTCTGACGATGTAACTCTGTCTGTATAACTCTGTCTGACGATGTAACTCTGTCTGTATAATTCTGTCTGACGATGTAACTGTCTGACGATGTAACTGTCTGACGATGTAACTCTGTCTGACGATGTAACTCTGTCTGATGATGTAACTCTGTCTGT
>NW_014586537.1:0-525 GCF_000485595.1 Priapulus caudatus
ACTATATGTTATATAGTTATATGTATATATATATATATATATATATATATATATTATATATATTATATATATATATGTTATACATATACATAAATATATACATACACACACATATATAAATAAATAAATACATATATATATAGTAGAGAAGATAGAGAGAGGAGATAGGGAGAGAGAAAGAGAGAAGGAGAGAGCGGGAGAGAGAGAGAGATGTACCTGCAAGGCAAATAAGCCACCAGTAGGCAAGCTGATAACGACTGAAATTTGACAAATGACGCTTGATCTGATACGAACAATGGCGGCCATGAGCGGCGGCCTAGCTGCGCGTGTGCGCATGCTCAGTAGCAGCAGCAGCAGACGCGCTCTGCCGCCCTCCATTTTTCTCCTCCGTCCGTCCTCGCCGTTTGTCACATCGACTGCCAATATCCGGCTCACGCGTAACGAACTGTTTCCCCCCTCGGACCGCATTCGCAGCAATAAAGGCCCGAATAAACGAACCTAACGATAGCGACTACTCTCTCTCTC
>NW_014586537.1:2120-2849 GCF_000485595.1 Priapulus caudatus
ATATATATATATACGCGCGCGCAACCGGCTTCGAGGGCGACCATGAAAAAGTACAGTTGGTTTAGCTATATTATATTACTATTAATATTATTACTATTATTATTATTATTCGACATACAATAACATCTTGTATGTGGAGTACTAATACGCGTAGTATATACGCATATTCTGCTCGCGGATGTTAGATATGCCGAATACGCTCACTAACACATTCACATGATGAATACAATTCGGCTTTAATACTTTTTATATTTTATATTATATATATATATATATATATATATATAAATATTTATTTATTTATTTTTATGCCATCTATGATGTGCCATATAGTGAACCTGTACAGTGGTATGCTAAATAATGAAATGGCGGTGGCAGCTCGCCTGGGTGCGCTGGCGCATATATGCGTGTACACATGTGTGTGTATAACAAACGAGGCGCTATTTCACCGACAAACACCGACAGCATATAGAACGACTCGTATCGAATAGATAGTGAATGTTTCCTGCATCCGCTCATACGATTACTGAGATGTTTCCGTTTATCGGGACTTGGTAATAAGGAAGACAGTTATTAATCCCGACCGAGTAATAAACTATATTGACTCGCACGTAAAATAACACACGCTCAGAATCATATATAAACACACCAGCAAAATAACGCACACTCTCACGCCCGTTCACACACACACACACACACACACACACACACACACACACACACACACAC
>NW_014586538.1:0-2848 GCF_000485595.1 Priapulus caudatus
GCGCGCATTTCTATTTGACTATTTTTTACGTGAGTGTGTGCGTTCGTGCGTGTACGTGTGAATGTAAGGGCGTGTGATTGCGTGTGTGTGTCTGGCTATGTGTGTGTGTGTGTGAGTGTGTGTGTGTGTGTGTGTATGTGTGTGTGTGTGTGTGTGTGAGAGAGAGACAGTGTTAGAAAGGGGGGAGAGAGCGAAAGAGAGAGGGGGAGCGAGATAGTGTTAGAAAGGGGGAGGGAGAGCGAAAGAGAGAGAGAGGGGGAGGGAGATAGTGTTAGAAAGGGGGAGGGAGAGCGAAAGAGAGAGAGAGGGGGCAGCCATCCCTCTATATACAGCTCTCTTATTCATGTTGTTTGTGCACGCAGCACAGCGCGGGCGTGCGGTGTACTTGTGTGTTGCAGATGAGCATTTGACTGGCATTTACAGGTGATTATAGGCGAAATAGAGTAGAGAAACATTAAGACTTTGGTACATTTCGTGTTTATTTACCATTAATTTTTTTTATTGAGACGTTCCAAATGCCTGTGGTACAACAAGGCTCGAATTTCCCTATTGCTAATTTGCAAAATGCGTGTCGATATTGAGAAACTGCGAGTAGAAAACATAAGCACTTGCTATTTTCTGCGAGTGGAAATTTATAGCATACACCGCATACATTATCGCTGTCGATCACGGAAAGAATATATTTCATGATTAATAACTGGTCGGTCAAATTGCCAAAACAAGTTTCAATTCGCCCTTATTTACCGTACGGTGTTTACACTTTCATAATGCCGATCGCTTCCGGCAGCACGCCCAAACGGAACTTCGCCGGTTCCCTATGATAGTCCATAGATAGTCTTATTCCGAACCCTAGCGGAGACCGCGGGAACCAGCGAAAAACGAAACACTAGTGCTGAGAGGGTCTATGTCCCCCAGGGTACTGCCGGAACGTACCCTGGGTACGGTCCGGCATACCGGAACGTAGCCTGGTACCAGAGCATATAAATCAACGTGATTTATATGCTCTGCTGGTACTATCTAATATGCCGGACCGTACCTCGCCTACTCCACTAACGAGTCTAGGGAGTCGCCTACGCCTACTCCCTAACCCTAACCCTAACTCTCACATACTAACAGAGTTAACTAAAAAAGTATACTAAAAATTATTCTGCACATCCTGACGTGGTGGAAGAACAGAGCATCAATAGACAGTATGGAGTACGCGATGGGCGCGTCAGAACGCTTCCTGTCCTGGAAGTGGACGCAGCATGGTGTTGCGTCTTCGATGGATTGATGACATTTTGTTCTAGACGCCAACGCACTCGCACGCGGACTGAAGCTATACTACCTATACAACCTACTAGCGCTCGCTAACCGCTAACCGGCTAGCCGACCATATCAAATAGTTACCAGGGTACGTTCCCGGTATACCCGGACGCGTCACCGTTGACAGGGTACGTTCCCGGCAGTATCCTGGGGCGACGTAGACCTATGGAAGAGCGGTCAGTTGATGACTTGCGTTAAGTTACTAGCGCGCCGTAGGCCCAACATCCGCGCGGCCGAACCTGGTGGACGCTCGTTGACGGGCGGGGCCCACCTTGATTGAGACTGACCGAGTGATTTCGGGTGCAGAGAGCCCGGTCCCGCGATTCATAGTAATCCGGCTTTTAGTAAAATACTTGACTCTGATACGAAGACATATAATACAAGGATCCTGTTGATACCGTTACCAACATAAAATATTTTCTGTCCGGGTATATTTCTTTACTAATAGGTAAAACACCCTCCACGTCTGTACCAACCGATCGTCATGGGGAAAGGTGTTTTTTCTCCGTTCAAAATTACGGACTAATATAATATGAAGCGGGAAGCCCGCTTTAAAGTTATACGACTTATTTTCTCTGGCCGGGTCCCCCCCTCTTCGGCGGCCGGGAGGGCGCGCCGGCGAGGAGGGCTTTTCTGACCGTGGACCGGAGGTTTGACCTGTAGGTAAGGTTAGATTCTTACGAGAAAAAAGTAGGCAAACGCGATTCGCACAGATAATCGTTTTATAGTCCTCTGCACGTAGTGTAGGCGGGACAACTATTGTTTTCAGACGCCGTTTGTGTGTTTGTGTGTGTGTGTGTGTGTGTTGTGTGTGTGTAGTGTGTGCCTGTGTGGTGTGTGTCGTGTGTGTAGTGTGTGTGTGGTGTGCTGTGGTGTGTGCGTGTGTGTGTTGTGTGATGTGTTGTGTGGCGTGTGGCGCTTGATATTGAAATTAGTAAACCGTGTCCATAGTTATGTAGTAATTAGCAGTTTGTGTAATTAGACATTGCTTTGTTTAGCCGGCGTTTTGGTATATCCGCGTATCGCTCGTATATTATAATCTCTCTACTTCAAGTAGGGGCCTACCTTGCACAGGGACGAATTTCGCACAATTTAACGCAACTTGGCAGATCGCGAGGGCCTAAAAAAATCTACGTGCATAAGAAATGAATTCTAACGAGTGCAATTTCTTTTTACAACTATAAACTACTTTTTGGAATATTACATACACCTTGCATACTATACTAGTAGACCTACATACTACTAGAGTGACGCACTAAGTGTTGCCTCATAGGTCTATGTCCCAGGGTACTAGGCGCGGAAAGAGAAGAAACGTACCACAGAGGGGGGGGGGGGGGGGAGGGGGGGGGGGGGGGGGGGGGGGGGGGGGGGGGGGGGGCGGAGAGGGGGGGGGGGGGGGGGGGGGGGGGAGGGGGGGGGGGGGGGTGAGGGGGGGGGGGGGGGGGGGGGGGGGGGGGGGGGGCGGGGGGGGCGGGTGGGGGGGGTGGGTAACGGATCCCGTATACGCGAACCGTACCCTGGTAACTATCTGATAGGTTAGAGA
>NW_014586539.1:0-737 GCF_000485595.1 Priapulus caudatus
CTGCTGCTTCATCCTGACAATGAGGGAGGCAGCAGCAGCATCGGCATCGGCATCCTCAGTAGCAGCAACAGCAGCATGAGCAGCAGCAGCAGCAGAAGTAGCAATAGCAGCAGCAGCAGCAGCATCATCAGCAGCAGCAGCAGCAGCATCATCATCAGCAGCAGCAGCAGCATCATCAGTCAGCAGCAGCAGCAGCATCAGCAGCAGCAGCAGCACATCATCATCAGCAGCAGCAGCAGCAGCAGCAGCACAGCAGCTCGAGCGTGGCTAATGCTGGGCTCAGTAGGTACGCTCGCCGTACAGGAATGCTTCATTAGCATGATTACTGGTCAGCGAGTGAATGTTCGGCCGTATCACCAACGGCGAGTGCGTGACGCGGGGCTTGGCAGGAGACTGAGCAACAAAACCAAACAAACTACACAATCACGGTATACTTACGGCTTACTAAGGCTCAAGGGGNCGAGGGCGTGCGTGAAGACGCACGATTCTATAGCACGCACGCAGGCACGCACACGCGCAAGCATGTACACATTTACAACCACCCGCACGCACGTACACACGCACGCACGTACACACGCACGCATGTACACACGCACACACGCGCACACGCACGAACGTGCACATGCGCACACGCGCACACGCACACACGTGCACACGCGCACACGCACGCACGTACACACGCACGCACGCACGCACGCACACACACACCCACGCACGTACACACGCGCACACGACGC
>NW_014586539.1:2518-2848 GCF_000485595.1 Priapulus caudatus
CTCGTGTCGATCTCCTTGTGTTCGTTAGCTAGCGTGAGCCGTCTCTGCTAGAGATATTAGCGTTGACATCGGAAGCTGCTTACTCCGGCGAAATCATATTCTCGCTGTGTCGAGTTTCGTCTGCTTTGTCCGTAATGAAATTTGGCCGAAGAACAAATGCAATGCTGGAGTCGCGTCTTGATTCGGTTATGATACATATTTCAGCCGCTGCGCCGGCGGCGCCGGCAGCGGCAGCAGCGGGCGTTGATTGCTGCCGCGTAAATAAATCACAGCTTCTTCTGCAGTGAGTGAGTGCGTGCGTGCGTGCGTGCGTGCGTGCGTGTGTGTAGG
>NW_014586540.1:0-754 GCF_000485595.1 Priapulus caudatus
ACACACACACACACACACACACACACACACACACACACACACACACACGCACACACACGCACAGAAATAGAGGTGTAGAGATATGAAAATAGAGGGGGTGAATAAAAGAATAATTCGTCTGCACTCAGCCATCTCAATCGATATCAATGTAACGCTACATTAGCGCCAGACGGCAATAAGCCACAATCAAGGCACTCTGTATCAACGTAGCTTAATTCCACACTCGTCACTAAGGTCCCTATCGGATAACTCATCACGAGTAGCTAGTCAAACTCATTTAGGGGTTTTTCGCGAAAAATGCACCGTCACTCCGTTTGCAGTGACTTACAATAAGCTCGCAAAACCCAACCTCTGTCATCGCCTACCTTTATGCCGTGGTTACCCTCCACAACGAGAGTAAAAATATATATGTATATATAAATAAATAAAAATTCCCTGCGCGTAGTTACCGGTCGGGAGGCTCACACGCGGTAAATACATATCGCTGTACCCTTGGAAACAATACAGATATACTCTCTATTGATAGATGTCTGTATATAGATTGATTGATAGATGTCTGTATATATTTCTATGGCTGTACCTTTGAAAGTCGCTTGGAAGTAGATTCCGTAAGGTGTCTTGCTGCGCATCATCATCAGCAGCTGGTTGGATTCCGTCACAAGACCTGCTCCCAGCGTGTTGCGACCGCAGAATCTACAGCCACGTATTATATATATATATATATATATATAGTATATTCATACACACATATGCA
>NW_014586541.1:0-2847 GCF_000485595.1 Priapulus caudatus
CCTCGCTCTCTCTATTCCTCTCATGCAGCGCTCGGCGATGCCGCTAGCATGAACAAAGACGAGTCGGTTGAATGGACCAAAGGGGTCCGATTTTATGACACGATGGATTCGTTACCCGACAAACATGACAGCCACTTCAGATATATGTATCTCATCAGATATATATATATATATATATATATATATATATACATATACATCGATATCAATATATAGTGAGTAAGTGAAAGAAAGGGAAAGGGAGACAGAGCGGAAGTGAGAGAGAGANTACACAGCCACGCGATACCCCCGCCGCCACGCGGAGCACGTACACGAGACAGCCACATGGCAGCGCGCACCCACGCGCACGCGACACGTACACGAGGCGACACAGCCACGCGCACACACCGCACGCGAGCACGTACACCAGTACAGACACCAGCCGCGCACGCCACGCACGCGACGTCAGCAGAGCAGATCACATGCCCACGCGCACGCACCGCGAGCACATACACAGATCAGACACCGCACGCGCACCCCTAACACGCACGCGAGAACGTACACAGGCAGACACAGACACGCGCACGCACGCGAGGCTTACGTACACAGCCACAGAACAGCCACGCGCACGCCCCCAAAACCAATGACACAAACATGCACACAGGCGCACATACCGTGGCAATTACTTCAAGAGGAGAACGGATTCAGAGAGCGCTCTGGGGGGCGGGTGGCAAATTGACAGCGCGCTCGTGCCAGGGATAAACTCATTTTTATGTGAGTCAATGAACAAAAATTCTGATACTAAATTTCAATAATTTTTTTACTACAAGCCGTTATCTTCATTTTTAAAGCATTGGGGTTTTAACTGCCAAATGCAGTTTGATATTTTTCATAAAAGCCAGGAAAGCAATTATATGAGAAACGCATTATACTTGCAGGGACGTAGGTAACTTAATTTACCTATAGGTAGACCAAGCCACGCTTTGTTGGCGTTTGTGGGTTCGTCACCGTGGAAGTTCGCCGTTGCGCTATTGGCTATGCATATAGTGTCCACTATAGGTCTGGTCCGGCGGCAACACGTTCCATTCTGCGTTTCCCGCACCATGCTGCCCAGCTATTACACAACGTTTTCGCAACGTTAAGATTTGGGTGGCAACTGATTCGTTTAACGTTTCAAAGCGTTAGTCAATAGCGTTATATGTAGGTTCCCTATAGTTTTTCTCGGTATCTTGAAGTACACTCTCAGCGAAAACGCTGGGAACAAGCGTTTTGCCAGCGTTCGCTAACGATTAAAAAAATGTCAATATGCCAGGTTATGTAAAATTATTATTTAAAATAGTTTCTGAGAGAGTTTATACACCGTTTTTTTGTGAAAATTACTAAAGTTGTTTAACAAGATACGTTAGGCTATCACGTCTTCATGCTAATCAATAACAAATATATAACATAACTAATTGCTGCAGGAATATCTGTTAATTACTAATTTTGCACAAACTTTTGACTAACCTCTCTTATATAGTGTACATACACATGGCCGGCGCACTATGCACGTCACGTACATGTATGCACGCCCGCGCGCACACACATAGCGCGCACGCCACCGCGAGCACCGCGAAGGCATACACCGCGCGCACGCACAACACACCGGCCCACTGCGCACACAGACCAGGCGCACTTCGACACGCGCACGCGAATCGCATCATGACACACACGCGCACGACACCCTGCACGGCCCCACGCCACACGCACATGGCACGCACTTACTTCGCGCACGCTACAAACCACACGCTCACGAACACACGCATGCACGCACATTGTACCTACACACGCGCGCAACACACACACCCACATACACGCGCACATACAAGCATACGCGACACGAACGCACACACACACACACACACACACACACACACCACACACACACACACACACACACAAACTCACGCCCACGCAAACCCACATACACGCATACACACGTACGCACGCTCGCGAACGCGTACAAACCGACGCCTACGAACACACGCACAACCTACACACACACACACACACACACACACACACAGCACACACACACACAGCACACACACACACACACACACACATCACACATGCACACACACACACACGCACACACACCACACACACACACACACACACACACACACACACACACAAGCACAGACAATAACACACACACACAACACACACACACACAACACACACACACACACACAAACACATACACATACGAACACACACACACTCACGCACACACGTCCCTAAGGTTTCACCCTTGTCTGGCGCTAAACTTTCTACCACTGTTTTGCTTCGAAGAACGTCTCGTCACATTTGTAGAATCAAAGTGAAGACAAAGAGAATGAGAATGTAATGTGTGACTCTGCATTGAAGAGGTGGTGTTGATGTAAAGGGCAAAACGCGCCCGTTTGCGTCCCAAATTCCACTGTTTTTTCCCAAATTTGAATTATCAAAACTTTATCATGTAAACATCACGCGATACTCTGCGACTGTAAAGTCAAGCACATAATATATATGAAAATAAATATACCGAATTATTACAGAACGACGTATGCATACCACGAATGAAATCCCTGTACATCCGAATGGTATGTCCCACGCAGTAGATAACGCGCTACTGACCCATTCAGCCAGCTAGCTACCTACACGTGCCCGTACCTACGACGCACGCAGCCTGTCACGGTGCTTAGTTTGGTCCCTAAGCTAACAACTATACAGATAGTGCCCACTATGTATATATATAATATATATATAGATATAAATATATATATATAAATATATATATATATATATAAATATATACATATATATATATATATATATTTATAT
>NW_014586542.1:0-286 GCF_000485595.1 Priapulus caudatus
CACAACCACCACCACCACCACCACCAGACAAGCTTGCAAGAGACAGACAAGCATTACATGTGGTAATCATTGACTGGAAGCATCCAGCAAACAGTAGTGAGGTGTGAGTTACCCGCACACGCCTGGCCCAGATGTGCGGGTGTGTGCGTGCGTGCGTGCGTGCGTGCGTGTGTATGTGTGTGCGGGTGTGTCTGTGTGTGTGCGGTGTGTGTGTGCGTGCGTGCGTGCGTGCGTGTGTGTGTGTGTGTGTATGTGTGTGTCTGTGTGTGTGTGTGTGTGTGTGTGT
>NW_014586542.1:1938-2847 GCF_000485595.1 Priapulus caudatus
CCTCCTCCTCCACCTCCTCCCTCCTACTCACCTTCTCCATCCGCACCTTCCTCTGTCTCAGTAGCTCCAGCTGAGAGACGATGAGAGAGAAGTCCGTCTTCAGCTCGGTCGAGTACCTCACCGCCAGAGCCTCGATGAAGCCCTGCGAGCCATCCTGTAAAAATCAATCAATAACCAATAATCAATATTCAATTGAATAATGTATCAATGATTCAATCAATAAATCACTATACAGAAATCGATAGGGTCTCGGTGATGCTGGAACAGCTCTTCTATGTATGCTAGGGGAAATCTGTCAATCCATCCATCAATCAATCAATCAATCAATTGATCAACCAATCAATAAATCACTATACAAAAATCAGTAGGGTCATGGATGCTGGTACACGGCTTCCACGTGCATGCTGTAAGGAATCAATCACTCAATGATCAATCACTCAATAATCAATCACTCAATAATCAATCATTGTCATAATCTAGCAATGAGCTAAACATGAATGTAAATGACGTTGGTGCTAATAGAAGTATATTGATCTCAAACGACGAGTAGCCAACAAAGAGCCATAAAATATTATAGTATATATATATATTATATATATACATATGAATAATATAATATTCACACACGTTTGCATATAAAGTGCCGGCTATTGTTAGTGCTGCCTCCGTGTTAGGCGGGCACCTGCGTTCATGCACCTGCTCACTCACGGTCACCTACATGAAGACTCGTGTGTTGTTAAAACCTCCAAGCAATGACGTGTAGCCTGTTTCACGCTTGATTCGCCTCTAAGTTACTGCCTCCCCCTCTCTCTAGCTTACCTCTCTCTCCACCCCCCCCCTTCTCTCTCTCTCTCTCTCTCTCTCTCTCTCTCTCTCTCTCTCTCTCTCTCTCTCTCTCTCTCTCTCTCT
>NW_014586543.1:0-449 GCF_000485595.1 Priapulus caudatus
ACATTGCTGCTATTCGCACTGCGGCGGTGCGTATAAGGACACATTTGCTGCTATTCGCACCGCGGCGGTGCGTATAAGGACACATTTGCTGCTATTCGCACCGCGGCGGTGCGTATAAGGACACATTTGCAGCTATTCGCACCGCGGCGGTGCGTATAAGGACACATTTGCAGCTATTCGCACCGCGGCGGTGCGAATAAGGACACATTTGCTGCTATTCGTACCGCGGCGGTGCGTATAAGGACACATTTGCAGCTATTCGCACCGCGGCGGTGCGAATAAGGACACATTTGCTGCTATTCGCACCGCGGCGGTGCGAATAAGGACACATTTGCTGCTATTCGCACCGCGGCGGTGCGTATAAGGAGACATTTGCTGCTATTCGCACCGCGGCGGTGCGTATAAGGACACATTTGCTGCTATTCGCACCGCGGCGGTGCGTATAAGGA
>NW_014586543.1:1927-2847 GCF_000485595.1 Priapulus caudatus
AAAAATTGAGATTATTTATTTCTGTTTCGCTCCCCGCCAGGAACAAATCGGTTGCAGGTGATAATAACGGTAATGCAGTGGCAGCAGCAGTGATGGCGATAGCGGCATATAAACAGCAGTAGAACATTGATCTACACTATCTCACTGCCTTCCCTTACTGCCTCCCCTTACTGTCTTTCCTTACTGCCTTCCCTTACTGCCTCTCTTTACTGCCTTCCCTTACGGCCTTCCCTTACTACCTCCCCTTACTGCCTTCCCTTACTGCCTTTCCTTACTGCCTCCCCTTACTACCTTCCCTTACTGGCTTCCATTACTGCCTCCCCTTACTGCCTTCCCTTACTGCCTCCCCTTACTTCCTTCCCTTACTGCCTTCCCTTACTGCCTTCCCTTACTGTCTTCCCTTACTGCCTTTCCTTACCGCCTTTCCTTACTGCCTTCCCTTACTACCTTCCCTTACTACCTTCCCTTACTGCCTCCCCTTACTAAGGGAAGGCAGTAAGGGAAGGCACTACCTCCTCTTACTGCCTCCCCTTACTACCTTCCCTTACTGACTTTCCTTACTGCCTTCCCTTACCGCCTTCCCTTACTACCTTCCCTTACTGCCTTCCCTTACTGCCTTCCCTTACTGCCTTCCCTTACTGCCTTCCCTTACTACCTCCCCTTACTGCCTCCCCTTACTACCTTCCCTTACTGCCTTCCCTTACTACCTTCCCTTACTGCCTCCCCTTACTGCCTTCCCTTACTGCCTTCCCTTACTACCTCCTCTTACTGCCTCCCCTTACTACCTTCCCTTACTGACTTTCCTTACTGCCTTCCCTTACCGCCTTCCCTTACTACCTTCCCTTACTGCCTTCCCTTACTACCTCCTTTTACTGCCTCCCCTTACTACCTTCCCTTACTGACTTTCCTTACTGCCTTCC
>NW_014586544.1:0-2845 GCF_000485595.1 Priapulus caudatus
GGCGAAAATAAAAGGAGCGAAGAGAACAGTGCGCTGGCCTGCTACTGCTCTGCTAATGCTGCTGCGGCTGCTACTACTACTGGCTGCTGTTGCTACAAGGCTTCTGCTAGCTACTAACTACCAGGAGGTAAGATAATAAGGAGTGAGTATGAAGTCCAAAATACGTAAGAAATTCAACATTGCTGTTCTACTGTTCTCTGCTGCCTTATCGCCGACAGCCAACAGGGGGCATTTCTGTTAACAGACAAAGAGACGCATTCCTCACACTTCAATAACAACAGTTCGGAGAGAGGAAAGCTAAGCGCACCAAGCCTAAGTCAAAAAGCTATGACCAATGTGTGACGTTCAAAGCTATATCTCCATAAAAGAAGAAGGTATGGAAACTAAGTAAGTTTGAGTGAGAGGTGGATGTCGCAACGCTAATTAAGATGTAATTTTATCGAGTTTGGCAGCGTAATATATTCAATCAGTAAAATTGGGCAAGGCAAATGTTTGAATTTCACGTATTTTGGACTGTCATTACTCATTTTTACTCCTATATTATGCTTACTCGCTGCTACTACTACTAGCTAACTAAGCTACTACTTACTACTACTACTACTAAGCTAGCTACTACTACTACTACTAAACTACTACTACTGCTGCTGCTTGCTACTGCTAACTACTACTTAAGCTACTACTACTACTACTGCTGCTGCTGGCTGTTACTGCTACTAAGTGCTGCTGCTGTTTACTGCCTACTGCTAGTTTATTTTTTTTTTTTTTTTTTTTTAATTTTTTTTTTTTTTTTTTTTTTTTTTTTTTTTATTTTTATTTTTTTTTTTTTTTTTTTTAATTTTATTATTTATGTTTTTTTTTTATTTATTTATTTTTTTTTTTATTTTTTTTTTGATTTTTTTTATATTTTTTTTTTTATTTATTTATTTCACTACTGCTACTGCTGGCTGTTGTCTACTGCTTCTGCTACTACATAACTACTACTCTACTACTACTAGCCTACTACTGCTGTCTGGCTGCTATACTAGCTAGCTACTACTACTAGTACTCTGCTGCTGCTGCCTGTTACTGCTAGCTGCTTGCTGCTGTTACTGCTAGCTGCTACTGCTGCTACTGCTGCCGCACACTCGCACCCGTCAGCGATTTGCTGCCTCCCCCTCCGCGCCTCCCCCTCTTCATCTGCCTCCAGCGCAGCATAGCAGCAGCAGCAACGCGCAGCGAGCGCAGAAGTCGTATTCAAATACACGTTCGGTGAATACGATACGCGAGCAGGCACAGGTGCAGCGTTTAACGTGCGCAATGTATTGCATGCACGCAGCGAGACCCCCGCCCCCCGCCCCCCGCCCCCGCCGCAGGTTCTCATTAGCTGAACGAATGGAGAGAGAGAGGGACCGAGAATGAGAAGGCACGGGGGGGGGAAAGAAAGATAATCGGAGAGAGAAGGGGTAGAGAGAAGATATTGGAAATATATACAGTAAGAGAGAGAAAGAGAGGCAAGAAAGAGAAGACAGAAGAGAGAGAGAGAGAGAGAGAAAGAGAGAGAGAGAGAAGAGGTAAGAGAGAGAGAGCGAGAGAGAGAGAGAGAGATAGCAAGAGAAAGACAGAGAGCATGCGTGAGAGAGAGCACGCTCACTCACACGCACACCCAGCACGAGGCACGCTCGTTTCAGCTGGGGGAAGGAAGACGCCGCCACATTAACGAGCGAGAGTTTAACGAGACGTGCATCCCCGCTCCCGCTCCCGCGTCCTCCCCGCCGCGCGATGCTAGCAGGGCTTCACCAGGTTGGCTTCATCCAACACGGAATTCAACGACGACGGATAGCTATAGCGCTCGAATTTTGATCGATGAAAAATCGCTTCGGCGGCCGCGTAAAATACTTCCTGCGTGCGCGCGTGTGTGTGCGGGGCACGTCAGGTCGGCAGCACCATGTTCATGTTGCAATGATGGCATGTCGCACCATGCTGCGCTGGTATCATCATGCCATGCTGCGTACTGCGCTAGCACCATGCTACACATGCAATCTGTCATGTCATGCCATACTGTGTTGATATCATGCTCCGCTGTCACCATGCCATGCAATGTCATACTATACTATAATACTGTGTTGGCTATCATGCTCCGCTGCCACCATGCCATGCCATGCCATACTATACCGTGTTGCTACCATGCTGCGCTGATGCCACGCCATGTCATGACATACTGTGCCTGTACCATGCTGTAACAGTACTGACACCATGCCATGCCAGGCATGGCATGGTGTCAGCACAACATGGTACAGGCACGGTATGGCACGGCATGGCATGGTGTCAGCACAACATGGTACAGGCACGGTATGGCACGGCATGGCATGGTGTCAGCACAACATGGTACAGGCACGGTATGGCACGGCATGGCATGGTGTCAGCACAACATGGTACAGGCACGGTATGGCAGGTGCCATACCGTGCCTGTACCATGTTGTGCTGACACCATGCCATGCCGTGCCATACCAGCCTGTACCATACCATGCTCACACACCATGGCACATCACCAGGGAAGGCGCTTGGATGAAGCTACGCGCATAAACCTTGTCCAATAATGTCGTCGTAAATGTCACCATCAAGATGACGCTTCTGCACCATAATCAGCAATTCATAAGCGGGTGGAATGAGCGCGTGTGCGTGCGTGCGTGCGCAGCATTACCGTACACTTAGTATCGCACGCACGCACGCACGCACGCACGCACGCACGCACGCACGCGCGTAGCATTACCGTACACTTAGTGTCGCACGCACGCACGCACGCACGTACGCACGCACGCACGCACGCACGCACGCACGCGCGTAGCATTACCGTACACTTAGTGTC
>NW_014586546.1:0-2844 GCF_000485595.1 Priapulus caudatus
GAGAGAGAGAAAGACAAAGGGAGAGGGAGAGACAGAGAGAGCGTGAGCGAGAGAGAGCGAAAGAGAACGGAGAGAGAGAGGAGAGAAAGAGAGAGAAGAAAAATAGAGAGAGAGAGCGAAAGAGAACGGAGAGAAAGAGAGAGAGAGAGAGAGAGAGAGAGAGAGAGACAGAGAGAGCGTGAGAGAGAGACCGGAGAGAGGAGAGAGAGNGAGAGAGAGAGAGAGAGAGAGAGAGAGAGAGAGAGAGAGAGAGAGAGAGAGAGAGATCGTTCATATTTTAAAAATCTATGCAGATAATAGGAAGGACATCAAAGGAAATTCCATATAATTACATGCTTTAAACTACCGCCTCACCCCCATCACCCTATCACCCCCTCATCCCCCCCCATCACCGCCCTACCCCCCATCATCGCCTCACCCCCATCACCCCCAACAGTCGCAATTTACGTACGAAAAAAAACTCCCTCTCGACTCCCGCATTCCTCCCGTCTGCTTAAGACAATGGGCGAGACGCATGGCCTCTTGTTTGTTGCGCCCTCCGGCGGTGATTATCAGCGGTGTGTGATCTGAGAATAAGTGGAGTTGTCACGGCATCGTAGCACGAACACGATGACAAGCGGACGCATCATGCGTTACCTACACCGCTCAGGTATGCCAGGATTGCAGCCGCGGCCCGAGCAACATCAAAGGAATGGCTGCACCCCCCCCCCATCCTCGTGTTCGCAATCATCCCCCTCCTTCCCGACCTCCCCTTCCCCCTTCTCCTGCAGTAACCGCCTCATGCCTTGTTGGACTTCCGGCGCATGCTCTCCCTGCTCCTGCTGCCTTACCCTCTTCCCTCCCCTGCCCCCGCTTCCTCTTGCATCTCTCCTTGCTGCCTCCCTCCCCTCTTCTTCCTTCCTTCACTCCACCTCCTCCAGCCATCATATCCTCCCCCATCACCACCTCCAGTAGAGAGGAGGAGGTGGCGGTGAGGGCATAGGAAGGTGGAGGTGGAGGAGTAGGTGGTAGGTGGAGGTGTGGAGGACTGGCCAGGAAAATACGGTGGTGTGAGGAGGAGGTAGTGTATTGAGTCTTCAGGATGGAGGAGTGAGGGAGGGCAGGTGGAGGAAGTGAGAGAGAGAGAGAGGAGGTTGGAGGAGGATTCCGGTGTGTGTTGTAGGAGGAGGAGGAGGAGGAGGAGGAGGAGGAATGGGGAAGGGCTGGAGGAGGAGGAGGAGGAGGAGGTGGAGGAGGGAGGTGGAAGATGTGGTGGTAGGAAAGAGGAGGTGTTGCAGAGGGAACTGCGCTGGATGGACGGAGGTGGGAAGTGATAGGTTATTCTGCCATGGAGGTAGCGAGGAGGAGTGGGGAAGGGCACGCGGTACTCTTTATTAGACAGGTGTTCGACGGAGGGAAGAGAGCGCAGGGAGCTGGAGGAGGGAGGGCAGCGAAGGAGTAGTAGTAAGGAGGTGGTAGAACGAGGACTAGTCGAGCACTGGGTGGAGGTGTGAGTACGGAGTGGTGGTATGGAGAGTGGAGGGGGATGGGGATGGAGGAAGAGGGGCGAGTATAGGGGAGGAAATGCGGTAGGCGAGTATGTGGAGGTATTCGACTGGTGGTGGAGGCGCGGGCTCGTGAGGAGGACGCTTGAGCTGAGCGACATGCGAGTGGACGCGCAGCGAGGAAGCGCGCAAGGCACGGCACGGAGGAGAAGTAAAAATACTACGAGTTATTGTATTTTATTTCCCGTGAGGAGTAACTTCCACCATAGACGACTCATTTGTCATTAATACGTATGTACGGATCATCCACTAGACTGGCGACTCGTCAGTAAATACTGGGTGCGCGCCGCTTTTTTAGTAGCATTATATCTTACAATTGTAACATTCCACACACACTGCACGACAAATCGCACCACACTGATACACGCGCAAATACACTGGCAGACATACACACCACACACACAGCACACACACACACACACACACACACACACCACAACACACACAACAAACCACACACACACTACACACACACACACAAACACGCATCAGAGCAGCACACACGCTGCGCGCACGCAGCACACGCACGCACGCACACACATCACGACTCAGACCACACTACGCACACCACACAACAACCACACGACGCACGCACGCTATGACACACACGCACGGCACGCACGCACGCAGCCGCACGCACGCCGCACGCACGCACTCACCACATCCACGCACGCACGCACGCGCAGACCAGCACGGCTCGACGCACGCACGCACTGACACGCAACGCCACGCCACGCACGCACGCACGCTACGCACGCACGCACGCACGCCACACACACCACAGCACACACACACATCCGCGGACTGTGTGTGGGGTAGGTCGTGTACACATCTAAGCTGGCTAAAAACTAGAACTTTCGGTATTTAGCGATCGACGCGAACAAACGTTCAGCGTTATGCGGCTCCAGGAGAGCAATGACCAGCTGAGAGCTGATCGCATATCTACGTCACCGCACTAAACCCTAATCCCCTCCCTCCTCCCTCTCCTCCCCTGCCACCGCTAATGACCCACTAATTAATTAACTCACACTAATCAACAACGCTAAGATTGCTCGGAGAAAATAAAAACAATATAATAATATACAATACACAACAATACTAATTCGTATGAAAGGAATTTTCCCGTGTCTTCCTTGTAATTGCATCGTAATACCCATACACACACACGCACACACGCGCACACACACAAACACACACACACACACACACACACACACACACATACGCACGCACACACACACACACACACACACACACACACACACACACACACACACACACACACACACACACACACACG
>NW_014586547.1:0-499 GCF_000485595.1 Priapulus caudatus
TTATCTCTCACCTATGTTACCTAGGTTACACTGTTATCTCTCACCTATGTTACCTATAGGTTACACATGTTATCTCTCACCTATGTTACCTAGGTTACACTGTTATCTCTCACCTATGTTACCTAGGTTACACATGTTATCTCTCACCTATGTTACCTAGGTTACACTGTTATCTCTCACCTATGTTACCTAGGTTACACGTGTTATCTCTCACCTATGTTACCTATAGGTTACACATGTTATCTTTCACCTATGTTACCTAGGTTACACTGTTATCTCTCACCTATGTTACCTAGGTTACACGTGTTATCTCTCACCTATGTTACCTATAGGTTACACATGGTATCTCTCACCTATGTTACCTAGGTTACACATGGTATCTCTCACCTATGTTACCTAGGTTACACATGGTATCTCTCACCTATGTTACCTATAGGTTACACGTGGTATCTCTCACCTATATGTGTAACCTATAGGTAACGGTTATCTCTCACCTATG
>NW_014586547.1:2010-2844 GCF_000485595.1 Priapulus caudatus
CCACTCCATATTAACATAAATAGCTGTGTTAGGGCCAACCCCCTATCTACAGAGTTAGCTGTGTTAGAGCAACACCCTATCTACAGAATTAGCTGTGTAAGGGCCAACCCCCTATCTACAGAGTTAGCTGTGTTAGGGCCACCCCCTATCTACAGAGTTTGCTGTGTTAGGGCCACGCCCTATCTACAGAATTAGCAGTGTTAGGGCCACTCCATATTAACATAAATAGCTGTGTTAGGGCCAACCCCCTATCTACAGAGTTAGCTGTGTTAGAGCAACACCCTATCTACAGAATTAGCTGTGTTAGGGCCAACCCCCTATCTACAGAGTTAGCTGTGTTAGGGCCACCCCCTATCTACAGAGTTAGCTGTGTTAGGGCCACCCCCTATCTACAGAGTTTGCTGTGTTAGGGCCACCCCCTATCTACAGAGTTTGCTGTGTTAGGGCCACCCCCTATCTACAGAGTTAGCTGCGTTAGGGCCACCCCATATCTACAGAGTTTGCTATGTTAGGGCCACCCCCTATCTACAGAGTTAGCCGTGTTAGGGCCACCCCCCTATCTACAGAGTTAGCCGTGTTAGGGCCTCCCCCCTATCTACAGAGTGAGCTGTGTTAGGGCAACCCCCTATCTACAGAGTGAGCTGTGTTCAAGCCACCCCCTATCTACAGAGTTTGCTGTGTTAGGGCCACCCCCTATCTACAGAGTTTGCTGTGTTAGGACCACCCGCTATCTACAGAATTAGCTGTGTTAGGGCCACCCCCTATCTACAGAGTTTGCTGTGTTAGGGCCACCCCCTATCTACAGAGTTTGCTGTGTATAGGCCAACCCCCTAT
>NW_014586548.1:0-947 GCF_000485595.1 Priapulus caudatus
GTGTATGTGAACACGTTCTATGCTCGTGGGATAATGTGGATGGGTGAGTGAGTGCGTGTATCACAAGCCCCTCTAAGCTCTCTCTCGGTCCTTCACCTCTCTCTGATTCTGTGGGACTTTTTCTCTTTCTCTCTGTGGCCCTCATCTTTCACTCTCTCTCTCTCTCTCGCGCGCGCGCTCTCCCTCTCCCCCCTATCTCTCTCTCTCTCTCTCTTGCTCTCACTCTCCTTTTCCCTCTCTTTCCACTCTCTCCATTCTCTCTCTGTCGCCCCCTCTCTCTCTCTTTTTGCCACCTCCCTCCCTCTCCCTCTCTCTACCTCCCTTCTCTGTCGTTTGACTTCTCTCACTGCTGCCCTTCCCTACCAACTAATTTTACTTCTCATCCACCTCTCTCTCTTGTCTGCTTTCTCTCTCGCTCTCTCTCTCCCTCTCTCT
This sequence comes from Priapulus caudatus, assembly GCF_000485595.1. Classification (NCBI taxonomy): domain Eukaryota; kingdom Metazoa; phylum Priapulida; class Priapulimorpha; order Priapulimorphida; family Priapulidae; genus Priapulus; species Priapulus caudatus. The sequence goes on from NW_014586548.1 coordinate 436, forward strand.
CTCTCTCTCTCTGTCACACGCTCCCCTTCAAAACAAAAACCCGTGCGGACATTATGCCTATTCCACGCCCGTGGCGCCGCCTATGATCTCCTGGCGCCACCTGTTGGAGAGCAAACACAACACATCGCCGATCCGACGAAATTCATATTCTTGGCACCGCGCCAGACGCCAGCAGCCACGCGAGTTAGTGTGTATACAAAAATGTATTACAAAAACACCACGTTTTTGGCTTCCTTCGTTACTTCGTCTGTCGACGGACGATGGCTGGTCACGAAGTGTAAATCATACATGTTCCGCTCGGCAAAATTGATGTTGAAGTTGATGATAGGGAACTGGCAGTAGCAGTAGCAGTAGCAGTAGCAGTAGCAGCAGCAGCAGTAGCAGTAGTAGCAGCGGTAGTATCAGTAGCAGCAGCAGCAGCAGCAGCAGTAGCAGCAGCAGTAGAAGCAGTAGCAGCAGCAGAGTAGTAGCAGCAGCAGAAGCAGCAGCAGCAGCAGCAAGCAGCAGCAGCA
>NW_014586548.1:2338-2843 GCF_000485595.1 Priapulus caudatus
GGGTGTGTAGGGCGGTGTGTAGGGGCGGTGTGTGGGGCGGTGTGTGGGGCGGTGTGTGGGGCGGTGTGTGGGGAGGTGTGTGGGGTGGTGTGTGGGGCGGTGTGTGGGGCGGTGTGTGGGGCGGTGTGTGGGGCAGTGTGTGGGGCGGTGTGTGGGGCGGTGTGTGGGGCGGTGTGTGGGCGGTGTGTGGGGCGGTGTGTGGAGCGGTGTGTGGGCGGTGTGTGGGGCGGTGTGTGAGGAGGTGTGTGGGGCGGTGTGTGGGGCGGTGTGTGGGGCGGTGTATGGGGCGGTGTGTGGGGCGGTGTGTGGGGCGGTGTGTGGGGCGGTGTGTGGGGCGGTGTGTGGGGTTGGTGTGTGGGGCTGGTGTGTTGGGGTGTGTTTGGGGTGGGGCGGTGTGTGGGGCTGTGTGTGGGGCGGTGTGTGGGGCGGTGTGTGGGGCGGTGTGTGGGGCGGTGTGTGGGGCGGTGTGTGGGGCGGTGTGTGGGGCGGTGTGTGGGGCGGTGTG
>NW_014586549.1:0-2842 GCF_000485595.1 Priapulus caudatus
AAAAAACCTGGGCGATTTGATATATTGATCACGACATTAAATGCTTGCTATGGACTATGTATGAGGCACGAATGTTTGTTCACATCAAACGGAATAGCAACATAGGAAGTATAATGCAGAAATTTAACAATAAAAAGTAAACAGAATCACTTACATTTCGTGAAAAAGTGGACATAATTGTTTTACTTTTACTATTTACGGTGATGTAATCATTTCAACTCACCTGTGCCGAACAGTTTCGAGCGTCGACGGCAGCGAAGTCTTTATCCTGGTGCAACTTGTTCACAACAGATTTCACTTCATCCAGATTCCTCGACAAGACGGCCGAATGCAGCTCCCTGCATGGAAGTAATGTTGGGACACAGTTTAGTGCTGCAGTAATTTAGGAATGTATGATGAATGAATGCAGGGCAGTCAACGATTATCAGTCGCAGACAGGCACACATTAAAATACTTGTGCATACTCGCATCATTTCATACACACAAAGAGTAAAACTGCCCCCTAAATACAATGAACCTTGACCTTTAACTCGCCCCTTGGTCTCCTAACTGCTATAATATATATGTAACCAGTATGCACAGGCTTAGTAGCTAAGTAAGTGCAATGTAGAAAACCTCCGGCCAAGTTGTTTTCAGTTTACGCAAGACAGCTGGAGTAATTCGTTCCCCTATATTGCAAAGGATTTTTTTTTTAATTGTAATTTTTAACAGACACCTATACTCGTTACGAAGATCAATGCTGATAAATGCATACTGCATGGAATACTCACGTGTCACCGTACTCATCCTCCTCAACTTCATCCCTCGCATCACCTCCAGCCTGGCTGCGAGTCAGCTTTGTATCTGTAAACACAACATCTTCTTAGACATGAGAGAACACTACAGGGAAAAGCTGCAGCTACACTGCAGGTTGCTATGATAGTGAGGCAGAATCAAGGAACACAGATGCAGCTAGGATTTCCGACCTATAGGTTCTAGAATTCATAGGAAATAGCACATAGAACGTGGGAGCTAGAATTACAGAATTATGATGCTGTTGCTTAAACGTAGAAGCTCGGATACAATAATCATAAAGCAGTTGCTAAAATTTAAGAGGTTATAGTTAATTTGAGGTATTCAAGCACCCACACAATAAACTGGATTGCAATTTTCTGTTGAAGTCTCTACGTCTTGCTACTGGTTTTAATCACAGTGGTATGATTCATAATGTGACATATATTGATGAAAAGTTATTTTTGTAAATCGGGTTTCTCAATTAAATGTTTAATAATTGGTTATCGTGTCGGCTATGCGGTCAGCCACAAAGTACAAGCCACAAGTGTACACCGAAACCTTTCAGGAAGTAGGAAACAGTGCTCTCATTTCTGGAGACACAACCCACTTACCTGCTTCAAATTTCACTCCCTGTGTGGTATCCTCCATAGTTGCTGGTGTCCTAAACTGCAAATAGGACACAGTGGTTGTGAACTTATTGCTTATGACTTTCAGTATTTAAAATTTTTAGTAGATTTTGGCAATTTTGACTATGCATTTCATTCGCCTATGGTCAACGATAACTCAAGAACCGTTTGACCCACATTTCAAATTGCATATATTTACTCCTATAAGAGAGACAGGTTGACCCCGCCACTTTGGAGGCACGCCATCGACCTACTTTTTCCGAGCGCACGTCCACTTTTGGCAAAAATTGAAATGGCATAATCTTCAGGTTCAACGATTTTGCTCATTCTAGTATGTAATGAAAGGACTGGCCCCAAAACGTATTATCACACCGTTTGTGATAATGTTTTAAAATCGCAAATTAAGTAGATTTTGGCAATTTCATATGCATTTCAGTGGCTGCCCTACGTCAACGATAACTCAAGAATCGTTTGACCACATGTTCAACTGCATACCAGTGTTAGCTCCTATGAGAGATTTGAAACGTCCAGTTGGAGCACGCTAGTCGAAGCCTACTGTTCGAGCCAGCGCCCACTTTCGCAGAAATGAAAATGGCCACTAAATTCATTTGATTTCGGTTAATTTATATGACTATGTGAAGGGTGTACAGGCTACCCCAAAACCCGTTGTTAGCTTCTAAAGGGAGAGATGAAACTCCTGTTACCAATCTATTTCATCGAAATGTTTAACAACTCTACAATCATACTAATACGTGTAATTTGTTTTTAGATTCTTTCGTTACAGTAATTTGGACTGGAAATAGTTACGCAGTGGCGAGGTACGCCCCGCCGTCGTCGTTCAACCCCCATTTGCGTTAGGTAGGTTAGAGGTTAGGATTAGGTAGGTAGTTAGGGTTATTTAGGTAGGTTTAGGTCTCAGGGTAGGTCTTGCTCATCTAAAACTCTCAAACGTGAATTTATTTCAAGCCGTATTTCGAATCTGCCGGCGACCGCCGCCACTTGTCTCGTTAAAGTATAAAGCGAACTGGACTGGCGACCCGTACCCTCGCGACGCACATTAAATACGCCTGTCGTACGCTCCGCCCCCACTGCCGAATATTTCATGTTCTTATTGCGCAATATTGAAAACCAAAAAGGCGATCATTAGGCGTAGCGCCATCTCTCGCAACGATTCACGACCTTGCAGATTGAAACATTATTTCGGCATCAAAACTTATGCCCTATCATCATTTATCAAGAGTATATAATGGGAGATAGCATATAACTGGGAGTTCTCCCATATAACTCTCGCTTACTATATCCCCCTCCCCTTCTATCACACCCAAGGTGAGCTACAGTGTCATGACACTTTCCATTTATCTCAGCAAATAACAAATAGCGCAAGATAAGCCAGTTACAACTCCTAACTTCAATAATGAACTTTGGATTTAGGACTCAATTCC
>NW_014586550.1:0-894 GCF_000485595.1 Priapulus caudatus
GAGAGAGAGAGAGAGAGAGAGAGAGAGAGAGAGAGAGAGAGAGAGAGAGAAGCCTCGACTAATGCAGGGCTGCGAAAGGTCACGCCCGGGGTCACGGGAGGGTTGGGGGTGGGTGAGAGGGAAAGGGGAACAACGCGAGGCGGTGTTTACCTTTCTCTATCGCCTGCTTGGAGTTCGTGCGTACTCGCCCTCACACTCACTCTGCAGCAGCAGCTAGCGCGCGTGGAGCCGCGTCGCATTTCACTCGCATATCGCCACACGGAACCGAGCAAGCGCGTGCAGTAAACTGATATATGGTGTACTCAGAGAGGGTCGACCTCTAGTAGTGTATATATACGTCATCGTGTGACTCCATCGTTGTGAGGCTTTCTATCCTGAGAGAGGTAACGGTGTTTCTGTTTCTTCCCCGTCTCCGCCTTCCTTTCCCATCCCCGCGTCATTGATGAGGCGTTCGAGGAGTGTCATCCTATGTACGAAGAAGAAGCAGCAGCAGAAACAACAGCAACAGCAGCAGCAGCAACAGCAGTAGTAGCAGCAGCCACAGCAGCAGCAGCAGCAGCAGCAGCAGCAGCACCAGCAGTAGTAGTAGTAGCAGCAGCAGAAGTAGCAGACGTAGCAGTAGTAGTAGCAGCAGTAGTAGCAGCTGCAGCAGCAGCAGCAGCAGCAGCAGCAGCAGCAGCAGCAGCAGCAGCAGCAGCAGCAGCAGCAGCAGCAGCAGCAGCAGCAGCAGCAGCAGCAGCAGCAGCAGTCAGCAGCAGCAGTCAGAGCAGCAGCAGCAGCAGCAGCAGCAGCAGCAGCAGTAGCAGCAGCAGCAGCAGCAGCAGCAGCAGCAGCAGCAGCAGCAGCAGCAGTAGCAGCAGCAGCAGCAGCAGCAGCAGCAGCAGCAGCATGACC
>NW_014586550.1:2419-2841 GCF_000485595.1 Priapulus caudatus
GTATGTTTTGTTCTGTGTATGAATTCTGATAAAATGTCCGATAAAATGGCCTTGAATTTCCGATAAAATGTCCTTGAAAATTTGTTCAGTCCTTCTGTATGAACCATGGATAGTATGATAGTATAATTAAGACAGCGGGAGTAAAAGAGGGTGCATGTTAGTGTACGAATGTTAGGCTGCAAAAAGGTGTGCAGTAGACACTGAAATAGACTAGCAGACAGACACGTTGCCTGACCTACTGACCAAGTTACCTCCGTCTGACCGACCAAGGAACTAAGGAACCCGGAGGGAGATTGTGTTAGAAAGACAAAAGAATAAAGGGGTAAAGGAGAGAGTGTTCGACAGAGAATGAGAGAGAGAGAGAGAGAGAGAGAGAGAGAGAGAGAGAGAGAGAGAGAGAGAGAGAGAGAGAGAGAGAGAGA
>NW_014586551.1:0-534 GCF_000485595.1 Priapulus caudatus
GTGTGTGTGTGTGTGTGTGTGTGTGTGTGTGTGTGTGTGTGTGTGTGTGTGTGTGTGTGTGTGTGTGTGTGTGTGTGTGTGTGTGTGTGTGTGTGTGTGTGTGTGTGTGTGTGTGTGTGTGTGTGTGTGTGTGATATCGTCATCTATTTATCGGAGCGAGTTGAACGAGAAAACTGATCAATATATGTACATATATATATACATCAGCTAACACTCCTACATATAACCCCTCACACATGACTTTTAGCAGACATCAGGGACCGCTAGATATCGCTGAGGTAGTGAAGTAGCTAGCACTACTGGGTGCATACGTGGGCGCCTATGCAGCTATAGACAGCGATCAACCGTCCCTGTCCGTGAGCAGTCTAGAGAGACCCATCAGTCGCGGCGTGCGTACTCCACCGAGACACATCCATCCACTCGCTCCTAAGAGCTTTTCTCTCGCGCGCATCGCACTTTTGTCGGGCACTTTCTTCCCGCGCGCGAGAGAGAGAGAGAAGAGAGAGAGAGAGAGAGAGAGAGAGAGAGAGAGAG
>NW_014586551.1:2088-2841 GCF_000485595.1 Priapulus caudatus
GTGTGTGTGTGTGTGTGTGTGTGTGTGTGTGTGTGTGTGTGTGTGTGCGCGCATGCGTGTGTGTGTGTGTGTGTGTGCGTGCGTGCGTGCGTGCATGCGTGCATGCGTGCGTGGTTGTGCGTGCGCATGTGTGTGCATGTGTGTGTGTGTGTGTGTGTGTGTGCAAATAAGCAGGTGGTGTAGAAATATGCTGATGATATAGGTACATGTTGATGGAATAGATGTGTTGTTCGCATTAGTATAGACTAACCATGCAGCGACACAGTGACTCCATGACTCGGTACTACGAGGCACGGACTGCGGACAAGCTCTAGATCTATAGCTCGGGGTCTCAGCCCTGAATGCGAGGAGGTCCCCGTGGGGCAGCGCGACCGCGTCCGCATCTTTCGACAATACGTTTAAATACACACGGAGAGATATCGACGCTCGACGCTCACTCACGCGCGCGCGTGCGGCTATTTGTTACGCGAATGAAGTCATGGCTGGTGGCCTAGTGGTTTACTACGGCGCGTATCTTAAACGGATCATGAGATGAGGCGGCGTGCATTATTTACATAAATGAGAGTCTGATTTCGCCGCTCTTCATCCTGTTTGCGCTGTAATTGGCGCGCTGTGTAAGCCGGCGTCGGGCGCGAGGGAGAGAGAGAGAGAGAGAGAGAAACAGACAGACAGAGAGAGAGCGAGAGAAAAGAGAGAGAGACATAAGATAGAAGAGAGAGAGCGAGAGAGAGAGAGGAGAGAGAGAGAGTAGAG
>NW_014586552.1:0-373 GCF_000485595.1 Priapulus caudatus
TCTCTCTCTCTCTCTCTCTCTCTCTCTCTCTCTCTCTCTCTCTCTCTCTCTCTCTCTTCTCTCCTCCCCCTCCTCTCTCTTCGCCTCTCTCTCTCTCCCTCCCTCTCACTATCCGCCGCTCTCTCTCTCTGCGCGTGTTATGTGCGTGCGTGCGTGCGTGCATGCGTGCGTGCGTGCGTGCGTACGTGCGTTAATGCGAGCACCCGTACCTAGCTCCTTAGCTCTCCGCACACCAGCGGCTAACACGCCCAGCTTCTCGCGTTTCTTTCACAAGCCCGTAATTGAATTTTCTCACTGCGCGCTAATAGCGTCTGTGTATGTTCACTACTCTCTCTCTCTCTCTCTCTCTCTCTCTCTCTCTCTCTCTCTCTCT
>NW_014586552.1:1922-2840 GCF_000485595.1 Priapulus caudatus
ACACACACACACACACACACACACACACACACACACACACAGAAGTAGGAAAGAAGACAAAAATTGAGCCAGAGAGAGAGAAAGAGAGAATGCAAACAAGAATCTAATATGCATGTTTTAAACCTGATTACTATGCAGATTATTGAACAATCTATGCTAACATATAGGGTGCTAGTAAGAGGTCCGCTCTACGAGTTCCGATTCTAATTCCAAGTTAATTCCTAGTTCATTCTAATTACTACAAATTTCTGTACGAAATATAATTATAACACGCTAGCATTTATAGGCGCGATATAGCGATGAGTTTACGTCACGTGTTAGATGCAAAATCTCAACCGTTGTCTCCATTCGCACTTCAAAACGTTTGAATCACTCATTATCCAATTACTTTCTGTCTACTTTAACAATTTTGCCACAGATTTAAATGAAATTTGTACTGAACAATGAAATGAAATGAACAATTTAAGGAATTCTGTTTGTTTTATACTTGCGCATACTTTAAACTAATAAGAAATTCTACCACACGCTAAGCTATTTCAGAATATGGCCTCCCAAATTTGAACCATTTTAAACGTTTTGTTTGCCTTCATGTTTCTTATGTTAATGAGATAGTTTGTTATAATTTTCGCACTATTTCATAAATCTTACTGGACTTATTTTTCAAAGAATCGTTAAACTTTTACATCTGTGCATATCTGCGACATATACGCCGTCTATCGGCGGGTGAACAATCCCGCAGGCCAGCTAGCTACATCTCGCATTCTAACCGCGTAAGTAACAAACAGACACAGCTGCGCGATAACTCCATCAACTTCAACTACCATGACCTGTTCATCGATTCCAACCTCTCCCCCCTTCTTCTCTCTCTCTCTCTCACTCTCTCCACCTTCTCATCTCTCTCTCTCTCTCTCCTTCTCT
>NW_014586553.1:0-2839 GCF_000485595.1 Priapulus caudatus
TTTCACACCGAAGGGGAGAAAAAAAAAAAAAAAAAAAACAACCTGATACAGTGAGAGGTTACAGAGGCTAGAGAAAAAGCAAGCAACGAGAGGGTAGGGAAAGAGAGAACAGACGAGAGCAGAGAGGGGGGTAGGAGAGAGAGAGAGAAAGAGAGGAGAGAGATGAGAGAGAGAGAGAGAGGAGAAGAAGCAGAAGAGAGAGAGAAGAGAGAGAGAGAGAGAGAGAGAGAGAATAGAGAGAGAGAGAGAGAGATAGAGAGAAGAGAGGAGAAAGAGAGAGAGAGAGAGAGAGAGAGAGAGAAGAGAGAGAGAGAGAAGAAGAGAAGAGGAGAGAGAGAGAGAGAAGAGAAAAGACGAGAAGGAGAGAGAAGAAAGAGAGAGGAGAGATATAGAAAGAGAGAGAGAGAAGAGCGAGAAGAAAGAGAGATGAGAAGAGGAGATGAGAGATGAGAGAGAGAGAAGAGAGAGAGAGAGAGAGACAGACACGGAGAGGTAGGGGATACGAGAAAGAGAGTGAGAGACAGAGAGAGGGTAGGGCCGGAGAGAGGAGCGATGTGGGGAGGGGGAAGCGAGATTACTGCGTAAGGATAAACGAAACCACATGTCCACGATTTCTCATCCTACTCGCTCTCTCTCTCTCTCCCAACTCTCTGGCTCTGCTCTCTCCTTTCTCTCTCTCTCTCTCTCTCATCTCTCTCTCTCTCTCTCTCTACTCTCTCTCTCTCTCTCTCCCTCCTGCTCTCTCTCATCCACTCCTCTGGCTCTCTCTCATCTTCTCTCTCTCTTCAGCGTCTCTCCCTCTCCTCTCTCTCTCTCTCTCTCCTCTCTCTCTCTCTCCCTCCCCTCATCTCTCTACTCTCTCTCTCGCTCGTCTCTCTCTCTCTCTCTCATCTCTCTCTCTCCTCACCCCCCCCCCCCCCTCCCCCCCCCTCTCTTCTCTCTCTCTCTGCTCATCTCCTCTCTCTCTTCTGCTCTCTCTCGTCTTCTCATCCTCTCTCTCTCTTCTCATCAACTCCTCCTCTCTACCTCTATTCGCCTCATCCCCATCTCTCTCCTCTCTCTGATCTCTCGCTCTCGTTGCTCTCTCCCTCCGTCCTCTCGTCTACTCTCTCTCTCTCTCGCGCTCCGATCCCTGTTCTCTCTCCTCTCTTCTCCCTCTCTCCGAACAATGTTTTAGCTGGCACACGCTGCGAGCTACCATCACTGACATGGACATGTCCCCCCTCCCCACCTTCACCAAACACCTGCTGCTGTTATGAAGAATGCTCCTCTGGCTAAGTCCATTTAAATGTCAGACTCACTAGTATTCACAGCAGCGGCCTGTAAGGCGACAGTACGACCGCCCAGCGACCGCGCTGCTTCGCTGCCTTGCGGCTGATGTGATGAATCTGCTGCTGCTGCTGATGATGAAGCTGATGAAAAGCATGCTGCTAGCTGATGCGGCACGCTGCTGCTGATGGCAGACGCTGCTGCCTGCGAATGATGATGATGACGCTGCTGCTGCTGCTACTGATGTGACGCTGCTGCTGCGTGATGAGGATGATGCTGCTGCTAACTGCTGCACTGCTGCTACTGCTGCTGCTACTGCTGCTGCTACGCCGCTGCTGCTGCGCCGCATGCTGCTGCGTACTACTACGCTGCTGCTGCTGCGCAAAGCTACGCTAACTACTACTGCTGCTGCTGCCTGCTACTACTGCCTACAGTATCGCAGCTAATAGCCTTGCACTGCTGGGTTTCCTCTACAGACTCGCGCGCTATTATGAAATTGCATGCTGCCGCCGATAGAATGCGTGGTATGGGAGAGAGAGAGAGATGAGAAAGGTGAGAGAGAGAGGAAGCTAAGGGAGAGAGACGGGGAGAGAGAGAGAGAGAGAAAGGGGGGCGAGAGCAGAGAGAGTGAGGGGGAGAGAAGAGAGGAGGAGAGAGAGAGAGGAAGGGAAGGAGAGAAGAAGAGAGAGAGAGAGAGAGAGAGGGGAAATTCAAAGAGAGAGAGAGAAGAGAGACGAAGAGAGAGAGAGAGTAGCAGAGCAGAAGAGAGAGAGAGAGGGAATGTCACGCGCGTCCCAGCGAACCTAGTGGTTATAATCATAATTCGAGTTCTCGTGTCGGCGAGAGCAAAAGAAAGACGTCACAGCATCCACCGAACCCCCTCTCCTCGCTCTCTCTCCTACTCCTCTCTCTCTCTCTCTCCTCTCTCTCTACTCGCTCTTTCTCTCTCCTCTCTCTCGCCTCTCTCTCATCTCTCCATCCCACCATCTCTCTCTCTCTACTCCGCTCTCTCTCTCCTTGCCTCTCTCTCTCTCCCTTTCTCTCTCTCCGCCAGAGAAAAACGAGGAAGAAAGAAAACACGCGCTTGCTAAACCCTCCCTTCTTTAATCGTGTGCCGCCGCAGCCCCGAAAAAATCTTCCGTGAACTACTCGTCTTTCTCTCGCCCCGCCTCCCACTCCCCCTAATATAGCGTCTAGGGAATCACACAAAGCCGGCTTATTGAGAAGCTTACAGCGGCAGAGCAGAGGACGAAAGGAGAGAAAAAGAGAAGCGAGAATAGAAGGGCTTCTTTCTGCTTCACTTTTTAGGATGTAGGCCAGCCCTCCCCACCACACCCCCGTAAGCCAGCTCTCCCCCACCACACACCCCCCGTCCACCAGCCCTCCCCCCACCACACACCCCCGTAAGCCAGCCCTCCCCCACCACACACCCCCGTCCACCAGCCCTCCCCACCACACACCCCCGTCCACCAGCCCTCCCTCCACCACACACCCCCTGTCCACCAGCCCTCCCTCCACCACACACCCCCCGTCTGCCAGCCCTCCCCCCACCACACACCCCCGTCTGCCA
>NW_014586554.1:2394-2839 GCF_000485595.1 Priapulus caudatus
GAGAGAGAAAAAGAGAGAGAGGGAGAGAGAGAGAGAGAGAGAGAGAGAGAGAGAGCAGAGAGAGCGAAAGAGAGAGTCGTCTGTCTGTGTGTGTTCGTGAGCCGCAGCGGGGCGCCACGTGAGCTATTCAGCAGACGTGAAATATCGCTAGTTAGTTTGCGCGCGGCTGGGCACGTAACCTCGCTGTGACGTCGGCGTGACCTCGCTGTGACGTCGGCGTGACCTCGCCTCGGCGTCCCTCCCTCCAGGGGGCGTCTTTTCTGCGTGATGTGCGATGATTGTAGTCATTATTTCTCCATTATATCGCAAATCGACTCGAATGTTCGACCTAGAAACACAGCAGCTGTCACCATGCCACCCAGCGTCTGACGTGTGCGCGCCATCTATCGACGCCATAGAGCACTAATGTCTGTAATCACTTTCTTTCCCCTTTCCCCTTTTCTCT
>NW_014586555.1:0-2838 GCF_000485595.1 Priapulus caudatus
CCGAACGTCCAATACGACCTGCGACCGTTTTAGATGATGGAGTGTTAAGACGATAAACAGATACACACACACACTACACACATGCGACACAACACACAACACACACACACCAACAACACACATCACACACACAACCAGCTTATCAGGAAAGAATAAAATAAGTGAAGGTGCACACACAGCACACAGCACACACAGCACAGCGCGTCGATAAACACGACCCGCGATCATATGTAAAGCACTTACGGGCCTGATCTGCGCGCTGAATCAATTCTTCATGACTTAGATAGATATACACACACGCTTGGCCTCAGCGCTCAGCAGAAAATGCAGTTGCCATAAGAGCACCACGTTCAAGGGCTAACGATAGAAACTGTGAAAACGCAAACTATGAACGCGCTGCTTAGAAGGTTTTGCACACAAGACGCACACGTAGAGGAGCAAGAGAAGATTGAGAAGAGAGAGAGAGAGAGAGAGAGAGAGAGAGAGAGAGAAAGAGAGAGAGAGAGAGAATGGAGAGTAAGAGGCGTGTCGGCTACAGGTGGTGCTGCTGTCGCTTTTCATGTTCGTCTGCATGGTCAACCAGACGGCCGTCGGTGACCTCAACCGCTCTGACGTCACGCCGCCGACGGTGGCCGAGTGAGGACACAACGTCACGCACGGACAAGATGTAAATATGGCGGCGTGTCAGCGCGACGCGTTCAGAATGAGAAGTCGTGTAATAATTATGCATGTATTGTTAGGTTTTGGTTACATAAAGTCCTCTATGAATGCGTTGTGACGCACCCTATATTTGCTATCTATACGTGTCTCTCTCTGTCTCACTCTCTCGTTCTCTCTCTCTCTTTCTCCCACTTTCTCCCTCTCTCTCTCTCTTTCTCCCCCCCCCCTCTCTCTCTGTCTCTCTCTCCTCTCTTAATAAACTGTCGCGTATCGGTGGGTGTTTTTTAGGACGACGGGATGCAGGACGGCGAGCACCTCTGGGACAAGCGCACGCAGTGACTCATCCTGTCCTCGTTCTTCTGGGGCTACCTCTGCACACAGATCCCGGGCGGCCTGCTCGCGAAGAAGTACGGGCCGCGATGGACGTACGCGGGGTTTCAGTTCACTGCCTCCGTGTTGACGATGCTGTGTCCGTGGGCGACGAGGGTCGGCTGGCGGGGACTGCTCGCCATGAGATTTCTCTCATGTTCAAATTCAAATTCAAATTGATAATAATTCAGATGATTCAGATAGTTATTCAGAAATTCATTGAATTTCATTAATTGTCTTTGAGTGATAATGCGCTGAGATGACCGCACTCGCAAACACTATACAGTATTGTATATGACTATCTGTAAGGTAGGGCATTACGTCCCAAGCGATACCAACACCGACCAACACAGTAGATTGGTAAATATGATACTATATGACTGCCTGGAATCGCTAAGTTGGCAAGGCAAGACACATTCGCAGTACCTATCTAATCGCTTTTCTTCGACGGTGTAGATCGTCTATACTCCAGTCAAGATGCTTCTGCTCACGTAGACGTGGTAGACTAGGACATTAGCTGTTAGTTTTACCCGTGTGTACAAAGTATTTATCATACAGGTCTAGTATTATAGGTTTATACTCTCTCTCGCTCTCTTATGGTTCGTTTCCCATGTTGCATATATGAACTTGCTTCGCACAGTAACAGCTTTCTTTATTCTTATCATTTGTTGCTCTCTCACACACACGCACGCACGCACACAAATACACCACCCCACAAACATATACACTATACTTCTCTTGGTAATTGTTTATTATTGACGGTAGACATTGATATTATGAATCATAATGCGTTTTATTAGATCAGTGTTCAAACGTACAGTTACTTACAAAAGGTTACAAAGTTTTCATGGCCACATGTTAGGTTGATTCAAAACACCAAAAAAATCACAAACATAACACAGTCCGGTTGTATACCTTAAAGGATTGAAGTCTTTTTCAATTAATTCCTAGTCCAGCTTCCACTTTGGAAAGAAACTGTAACAGTTGAGTTGCATTAGTTGGTATTCTACACTGCTCCAGTTCACATTTGTGCAGTGTGCTCGCTTGTTCACAGAGCCAAGCTGATCTTACATGTGAGACTGGCAGTTCGAGATGTACTTTCTGCTTACATCTGTACGACATCTCCATAGAGTTATTATGCATTGCCATGTGTGTTTTCAGAGCTAACTCGTTACTTCAAATGTTACATTTAAATGATGTTTTCTTTCGTCATTTTCTTCTTCGTTTTCTCTACTGTGTGAGTTCTCATGTGTGTCTTCAGATTACCTGATTGTGCAAAGGTAGCATCACACAGATCGCACTTATATGGTTTCTCTCCCGTGTGAGTTCTCATATGCATCGTCACAGCACCCGAACGAGAGAAGGTAGCATCACACAGATCGCACTTATATGGTTTCTCTCCCGTGTGAGTTTTCATGTGTGTCTTCCGATTACTTGATTGTGCGAAGGTAGCATCACACAGATCACACTTATACGGTTGCTCTCCCGTGTGGGTTCTCATGTGTATCTTCAGATTACTTAAGTGTGCGAAGGTAGCATCACACAGATCGCACTTATGTGGTTTCTCTCCCGTGTGAGTTCTAATGTGTATCTTCACATCACACGAATTTGCAAAGGTAGCATCACACAGATCGCACTTATATGGTTTCTCTCCTGTGTGAGTTCGCATGTGTTTCTTCACATAACCCGATTCAGAGAATGCGGAATCACACAGATCGCACTTATATGGTTTCTCGTCTGTGTGGGTTCTCATGTGTGTCTTGAGACTACACAATTGTGCAAAGGTAGCATCACACAGATCGCACTTAT
>NW_014586556.1:0-2838 GCF_000485595.1 Priapulus caudatus
TGGTCGGAGGAGGAGAGAGATGAGAGAGAGAGCGAGCGTGGAGGATGGCGAGTGAGAGGAGACGGGAGGAAGAGGGAGGAGAGGAGAGAGAAGAGGAGGGAGAGAGAGAGAAAAGCGACTGGAGAGTGGGAGAAGTGGGGAGTGATGACGAGAGAGAGAGAGAGGATCGAGGGAGAGAGAGGAGAGAGAGAGAAGAGAGAGAAGAGAGAGAGAGAGAAGAGAGCGGAATGAGAGGAACGGATGAAAGGATTAGGGACAGCAAGCAATGCATATATCTGCATATTTACGGCAAATCAGCAGATCCCCGTCCGTTGCTGCAATCAGTGTGTGTGTGCGGAGGCGTGTACGCAAGTTCGCGCGATCACTGTGTGAAGTGGATGTCCGCGGATGCGGTTGCTTGATCGCGCGACTGCGTACAAGCATTGATTGCCGCAAGGGAGCTTGCTGATTGCGTAAATTTACAATACTATCAGAGTACATAATATAATTATCTCTATTATGTACTCTTGAATATATGCACTGCTGCCGTCTATCCGTTCATCGTCCTCTTTCGACTCTCTCTCTTCTCTTGCTTCATCTCTTCTTCTCTCTCCTTCTCCTCTGCTCTCTCTCTTCTCTCTCTCTTTCTCTCTCTTCTTTGTCTCTCTCTCTCTCTCTCGCTCTCGCTCTCTCTCTCTCTCTCATCTCTCTCTCTCTCTCTCTCTCCGTCTCTTCTCTCTCTCTCTCTCTCTCTCTCTTCTCTCTCTCTCTACTCTGTACAACACACACGCACAGCTCTCTCTCTCACACACACACACACACACACACCCTAGCTCTCTCTCTCTCCTCTCTGCTCACGCATACATACACACATACACATTCCCTCTCTCTCTCTCGTCTCTCTCTCTTCTCTCTCACGCACACGACACACACACACTCGGCAATCAGCAGAGCGTCCCGTTTGCCCGCAATTCATGCGTGACGTGTTCGCGAAGATCACTGTGTGAGATAGATGCCTGACGCGTTAGCCTCAGCGGGGCTCCTCGTCCGGAACCGCGTTCGCGCAGCCACGGCGCTTTTTTTATACTAGACTAGTAGTACACCCCCTCTTTAAAAAATCCCATGGCGGAACCCAAGGGAAAGACTTCCCCACGCGGGAAGTCCCAAAATAATTCCAATATCCAGTTTTGCGATAAGAAACTCCCAATAACAGTTACTAATTAAAGCGATACCATAGCATTCCAAGCTATCCTTGATCCAATAATAAGGTTAATGATGTTATTGTTTGGTGTTTTTATAGCATTGCGTGGACACTATTTAGGATAGCGGAATGTCTGATTCTAGAAAAAAACCCATAATTTCAATTAAAGTTAAAACATTTTCATATTTCATCGGTTAAAACACAATACATACCCAAGTTTTTAATGTAATAAAGCCAACACCCAATCAGGCGAAGAAAACTTAATATCCAAAATGTAATGTAGAACTTAGTAATGAAAAGGGACAGGGTAGCTCGGTTTCCACCACAATGGGTCAGTGACCTATGAGTCGCTGACCGTGTCTAGTTAGCTGTAGAACTACAGTCGTCCTGTGCTCCGCCACGACCTGTGGCCTGTGGCGGAGCGCAGAGCTAGGGTGTATTAAAACCGATGTTCAGTGAGTGTACTATATTATCAATATCAGTTAAATAATCTACACACTTGATAACATTCTTACTTTGTTCATGCTTCGTTCTAGGTCGCTTTTGTCCACGTCCTTCTTGCTCCTGTTTCTTGCATATATCACAATTTAAACTGTCGTGTGGGCTGTACGTTTTGATATCAAATGTAGTCGCCACGCTGCTACCACCAGCACGTTTTATGTAGCGCAGTTTTAGCCTGCATTTTTCACAGACAGATTTCGGGTGAGTAGCTTCATCATCCAAACTTACATCAATAGCAAATGAAGTTTGGAGTATATCAGCATATTCCTCAACTTTTTTCCAGACACGCTTCTCTCTTGTAGCCTTTTTCACGTGGCACAGTCGACAAATCTTTGCCAGATTCTGAATGTGATTGTCAATCTCACTCATTTTGCATAGTCACATTCACAACGTCTGTGTATAAGATACTGCACTGCTGGTTCAGCACGCGTAAAAGTGCTTATGCGATTTTCCTACACTCCACGTATGCTGTTATCAACTCTTCCACCATGCACGCGTCTCGTACACACTTGTTGTACACTGCGCTAGTTAGAACAGCAACGCAGAGAGAGAGAGAGAGTGAGAGAGTGATGATGATGATTAGCACATGCTAGATATGAGAGATAACAAGAACACTGGTTAGTAACGTAGTAGTAGTAATTGGTAAATAGCTCATTGGTTGATCTTATCAGGAGTGTATAATAGGGATTAACCCTATTATACACTCCTGATCTTATGTATACAACATGTGCAACACTCGCTTGTGTCCTACGGGTCGTTGGTCCTACGGTGCACGCAGGCACACACGCGGGCACACACGCGTGTTTTTGTCTTTAATTTTGTCTTCAATTTAATGTTATTTAAGTATATAATAACAATTTTAATATAAATAAATACAAATTAAATGAATTTTTTTTTTAAATACAGTTCATTTTGCATTCTCTCTCTACCCCTATACTATTAACCGTAGGACCAATGACTCGTAGAAGAGGGGGTACAGGGGCGGTGGTACGGGAGAAGGGGGGACACGAGACAAGAGAGGATGGGGTGGGAGACGGGAGAAAAGGGGGCGGGGAGCGGGAGGGGAAGGAGTGGGAGTAGGGAGGCAAGTGGGCGGGAGAACTGAGAAAGAAAGAGAGAGAGAGAGAGAGAGAGTATACTAAGGCTGAGAGGGTCTA
>NW_014586557.1:0-966 GCF_000485595.1 Priapulus caudatus
GTGTGTGTGTGTGTGTGTGTGTGTGTGTGTGTGTGTGTGTGTGTGCGCATGTGCGTGTGTGTGTACGTGTGTGTGTGCGTGCGTGCGTGCGAGCGTGCGTGCGTGCGTGCGTGCGTGTGTGTGTGTGTGCGTGTGTGTCTGCGTGCGTGCGCCTGGCTGTCTGTCTATCCGTCCGTCCGTCTATCTGTCTGTGTGCGTACGTGCGTGTGTGCATGCGCGCGTGTCAGTGTGTGCTAGGCGTATGTGTGTGTGGAGAGAGGGGAGATGGGGTGCGCACTGGTGCTAAGCGCGGTATCCGCGGTACCAAGGTGTCACACTAATGTAAATTCGATGGGGCCACGCACACACAATGCTATCTCCCTATCAGCTGCAACGGCAGCAATCTCGGCATCTAAACTCGCGCGCATTCATCACTCGTTATTCGCTGCTCTTGACGCCCGATGGTCTGAGAGGCTGACAACACCGGATGGTTGCCATGACAACCACTTCCCATCTCACCTCCGTCATCGTCGTAATCGCACCGGAAGCCCTTCCGGTGGCTGACGGGACCTTGGTTCGGGATAAACACATCCTGTTTTACTGATCCTGCTTTGCCGATGGTCACAGACCACGGGACGACTAACCCGACACAACCACGGTCTCCATCGTCTGCTTGGCAACATGCCAGATAGCCATTTAGGACCAAGGGGATAGACAATAGTCACAGACTAAGATGTATCTGTTGATGTCTACGCCTCCACTCCCTAACAGGCTCCGATACAACTCACAGAACAGTGCCTTGGGCACGAACTTTAACCCAAGTCACAACATATCATGGAGTCACAGACGGAGAAAAGAAAACTCACAAGATGATCACTGGGATGCTGCTACTCGCACGAACAGTATTCGATGTGAAGGAAGCAGAAGAAGAAGAAGAAGAAGAAAAAGAAAAAGAAAAAGAAAAAGAAAAAGAAAAAGAAAAAGAAA
>NW_014586557.1:1832-2838 GCF_000485595.1 Priapulus caudatus
AGCTGTAGTACAGAGGCGTAACCTCCTTGCCATCCTTGTAGTTAGGGGAGGCGCGCAGGTCGAGAAGCGTCTGCAACCAGGAGGAACCCGCTATTATGAACATATTGGCACATAGGGAAATGTGGGCAAGAGACATGTGGACATGTGGACCCATGGAAGACATGTGGACACCTGGGGGACATGTGGACACCTGGAGGACATGTGGACACATGAGGACATGTGGGCACCTGTGAAACATGTGGACATATAGGGACATATTGGTACATGGGGACATGTGGGCACATAGGGGACATGTGGATCCATGGGGGACATGTGGACACCTGGAGGACATGTGGACACCTGGAGGACATGTGGACACATGAGGACATGTGGGCACCTGTGAAACATGTGGACATATAGGGACATATTGGTACATGGAGACATGTGGGCACATAGGGGACATGTGGACCCATGGAGAACATGTGGACACCTGGGGGACATGTGGACACATGAGGACATGCGGACACCTGGGGGACATGTGGGCACCTGGGGGACATGTGGACACATGGGGACACGTGGACATATAGGAGACATGTGGGCATATGGGGACACGTGGACGTCGTCCCACGAGCAATAGATTGTGGGATAGGCAGCCGCACACGCACGCACACGCACGCACGCACACCCAGACGCATGCACGCACACCCAGACACACGCACGCACACGCACGCACGCACACCCAGACGCACGCAGACGCAGACGCACGCACGCACACCCAGACGCAGGCACGCACACGCACGCACGCACTCCCAGACGCACGCACGCACACCCAGACGCACGCACGCACGCGCGCCCGCCAGCGCACTCGAGTGCTGAGCGACAGATGAAAACTCACACGAGACTTTCTTAGTATGCCGGCAATAAGCTACAGCTTCAAATAACTGACAGGTGATCAGGTGACTCGAATTCTCTCTCTCTCTCTCTCTCTCTCTCTCTCTCTCTCTCTCTCTCTCTCGCCCTCGCGCAC
>NW_014586558.1:0-420 GCF_000485595.1 Priapulus caudatus
GAGAGAGAGAGAGAGAGAGAGAGAGAGAGAGAGAGAGAGAGAGCGAGAGAGACTAAGAAGAAAGAAAATACGAAGACAAAAGGTGATAGCTACAGAGTGTGTTTCTTGACATGCTCGTCTTTGCTTGTATTTCACAGGCGCAGATGCTGTACGATGAATGCTTCGATGAAGCTATAAAGTCACTGCAGGGAAGCAGAGAAGAGCAGCCTCCGACCTCGTCCACACACAGCCATGATAAGACTCTCAATGGGAGAGAAATGCAGTTCATGAAGCAGTTGAATCAAGGGTGCGTGCTCTCTTCCTCTCTCTCTGTCTCTCTCTCTCTTTCTCTCTCTCTCTCTCTCTCTCTCTCTTTCTGTGTGTCTGTCTCTGTCTCTGTCTTTCTCTCGCTCTCTCTCTCTCTCTCTCTCTCTCTCTCTC
>NW_014586558.1:1929-2837 GCF_000485595.1 Priapulus caudatus
TGTGTGTGTGTGTGTGTGTGTGTGTGTGTGTGTGTGTGTGTGTGTGTGTGTGTGTGTGTGTGTGTGTGTGTGTGTGTGTGTGTGTGTGTGTGTGTGTGTGTGTGTGTGTGGGTGGGTGTGTGGGTGTGCGTGCGTGCGCGCGTGTGCGTGCGCGCGTGTGTGTGTGTGTTGAGGGAGGATAAGCGCCCTTGTGTGGGTAGAGAGTAGGGGGAGTCTGGGGACGTTGTGTGTCGGTAGAGAGTATAGGGTGTGCGCGTATACAGGCCGCTGTGTGCGTACGTGCGTGTGTATGTGTGCGCGTGCGCGTGCGTGTATGAATGGATGGGTGGTTGTATAGTAGCCTACGCTTACATCGCGCATGTTATTTCTGCACCACGTGAGCCTAACAGTGGATTAAATCGTGCATTTAACCGTGTGCATTTAACAGAGACGTACGTTAGCAACAGACTTAACAGTGGATTAAGCAGTGGACTAAACAGTGGACTAAGCAGTGGATTAAGCAGTGGATTAAGCAGTGGATTTAATATTGGATCGAGATGTCGTCGACCTCGGCTAAACGGTGAGTGTTACGTCCGACGGACAATTCTTTCAATCTGTCGCGTTGCGTTGACGGCATATACGATTTATACGTATTTATAATCTAGTCTGGCGCTGGAACTTGAACCGCTCCGATCATAATAAAATGCGCGTTTACTTTGAATTATATAACCATATTTTCAAAACGAAATTCCAGGCGAAATTGAGCGCACGTGCGTTAAAACATTAGTAGCGATTAATTACAAAGCGTGTTTATTCACTATATGCGTCACGTTATGATAGGGAACGCCCAGCTGGTGCCTGCGATCGAGCCGGTGTGTGTGTGTGTGTGTGTGTGTGTGTGTGTGTGTGTGTGTGTGTGTGTGTGTGTG
>NW_014586559.1:0-540 GCF_000485595.1 Priapulus caudatus
CTATCTCTCTCTCTGGCGATGAACCTACCCTCCACGTCGCGGGCGAGATGACGACCTCAGTGCACCCCCCCCCCACACACACAGACACTCGAGCAAAAGTTCTCATCACTAAGACAAAAAAAATCGGCCGCATTGCACTGTCAGAGGTAAAGACTTTCCGGTAGCTTTGATATTAAATCGATGGCCATGTTTAATATTTTTTCGACGATAAAGAAAAATCTCGAGTATGCTGTGCCAGGCGTAATTCGTGGCGACCGGAGCTACGTAATGCGTGGGGATTTCGCTGGCGAATCAGCGCGCGCCAGCGTGATCACGTGATTGGTGGCGCGACTGCCTGACTTCGTTCACGGACCAATCCACTGGAATGGCTGAGTCGGCGCCAACATGGGAAAGATAATCCCTAAAAGTAATTTGCCGAAGACCGCGATGAAAATATGAAGAACGAATACGAAGAATTTCCATATTATAACCTCGCTCTCACTCACTCTCTCTCTCTCTCTCTCTCTCTCTCTCTCTCTCTCTCTCTCTCTCTCTCTCTCT
>NW_014586559.1:2089-2837 GCF_000485595.1 Priapulus caudatus
TATATATATATATATATATATACCCGCAGTAAATACAGGTAATAAAGTAATAGAGTGATACGTTGTATACGACACACGAAACCTGGCAAAAACCTCCATCCCAACGATATACTTGTATGTAGGGCCTACCACAGAAAATGCAGCTAATAAGGTAGACATAGACGTATATATACTCGGCAACCTAATGCAACACAATCATCTTCATTCTACAGCTTTGAATTCACAGACTGCAGAATTCACACAGCGCGTAACAATATATCAAGGACACGCGAGAACGAGGATTAACCCTCAGATCTTCTTCGCATAATTGACGTTATACCAGCGAATAATTCGACGTACAGATAGACACGGAATGGGGCACACGCTAATGTAATTATCGTTCTCCTGACATGATTAGGCTCTTGTGATCGCCAATCAGCATTAATTATATTTAATTAGAGTCTTCTAATTTAAACACTTGTTAAGTAATGGCTTCGATAGGTGACGTAAAGGCCACGCAGATTGCGAGTGACGTCTTTGGGGCGGAATAGAAGACGGCGATGTGCGTGTGTGACGTCATGAGCGCATAAAATCGCAAAAACAAATGTTCTGCTTCGCTTGCCGTGTGAGAGAATAGCAGTGAAGCCTTTAATAGTTTTGCAACATTTGCTGCACAATTTCTCTCAAGAGGGTTCGAAGACCTTCACGTCTCTTTTCTCTTCCGCTCTCTCTCTCTCTCTCTCTCTCTCTCTCTCTCTCTCTCTCTCTC
>NW_014586560.1:0-1276 GCF_000485595.1 Priapulus caudatus
GTTCGCGAGATATTAGAGTTAGTACACGAGTTAGCCGGCAAACCGAGCTCACCGATCTCCAGGAAGGTGAACTCATCCCACGAGCCGAGCTCACCGATCTCCAGACGCGTCAACTCGCCACACGGACCGAGTTGGCTGGTGGGTCGAGTTGACACGTGGGCATGGCGAGCCAATCAATCCGCCCATCACCCTCAATCCGCCACTGCGGGGTATAGCTTTGAACGACCTTTCAATAACCATGCATAGCACAGCACAGTATTACATGCGTTATTGAACCCACAATGTCGGTTCAATGACCATGCATAGCACAGCACAGTAGTAACATGCGTTCTTGAACACACAATGTCGGTTCAATGACCATGCATAGCACAGCACAGTAGTAACATTGAACATACGTCTTTTCAACTATGCCACTAACTTTTCCATTATCTCATCGTTGCCCCCGAATGCGTTACACGGCCACCGTACACACAGTGGTGTGACATCGCGACATTCTGTGCTGGAATTATCAATAGATGACAAACTCGACTCCAAATGTCAAAGGCAAGCGAACGCGACCTCGGCGATGTAAGGTCGTTAAAAAGTTCCCCTAGCGACAGATAGAAAATTTTCCCCAACGACACAGACAGGCGCGGTGGAGGGGATTCCTTAGCTACCAGATGTATGAGGTAAGGGAGTTGCGCCACTATGTACACGCACAGGGCGAGAGAGTTGCACCGGCCGAGCACGTGGCGGACAGGGGGGGGGGGCGACGCTCGGACATATACTGGACCAAGGGAGTTGCATCACTCGTGCACGTGTTAAGCGAGGAAGTGACAACGGCTAGGCACCTGATCGAGGCACGTGAGAGGGAGGCACTGACAGGATCCTACGTCACCGCAGGGTCCTATATAAGCAGCCAAGATCCAACGGTAAAATCAGTCGGTCTTCGGACGGCCAAGAACGGACGAACGAACGAACGAACGAACGTACGAACACGCTCAAGGGAGCGCACACACACCATCGGAGGGAGAGCCACCCACGAGCAGGACAACGCCCGAGAAGCTATATCTTATACTAAGGGAGGGGCCCGGAGCTATTAGTTACCCCGGACAGGGAGACACACTGCCAACCGACAAACTCGCGCCGATCTGCGGCGCACACGACGGGGAAAGACAGACGAGGAGCGGCGCCGGGGGATACAATATTAACCCGTATAATAGCTAAGAGTTAAGTTAAACGTGTAATAACCTAACGAGGTACCGTAAACGTGACATGAGTAATATATTTATATATA
>NW_014586560.1:1807-2837 GCF_000485595.1 Priapulus caudatus
GTGTGTCGTGTGTGTGTGTGTGTGTGTGTGTGTGTGTGTGTGTGTGTGTGTGCGCGTGTGTGTGGATGTGTTGTTGTGTGTGGATCCCATATCCCGTAGTAAGTATCGGCCGTAGCGATACGTTAACCATTCTTAACCGCCGCAACCAGGTCATCATAATATGCAACGTCTAGGTCAGTGTTTCTATACATCTCACGCGGAACCGTAGCATTAGGTATCAGCTGGGCGCTTCTACCATCGTCTTGAACCGCGGGCAAAACGTAATAGTCAGCCCAAATATGAGGGACCCCTTTAGAGGAACATGGCCCCGACGGCCTCTAGTGCGGGGAGCACTTCGGCGTCGGATTCGTGATGAGAGAAAGACGGGAGAGAAAAATACTTCGACTCGCCCTTACATGCGTAAAACTACTACAATATAAACAAACATATAACTAACTAAAATTAACATATAGTAAAACAACGCTACAATATAATATACTGTGTGCTTAACTTCTGGCAAGAATATTTTACTTATAATTCATACTATCTGTGTTAATTGCTTCGCTATGTACGTACCGTATGGATAGAGATGAAGGCTAATCACCACAACAGCCGTCAAAGACAAAGCTAGCACGACTCTTTTCCGACTGCACAACTCCGCGAGGAAACATCGGAGGTTCATGACCGCACCTGCTATGTTGGTCGGTCGTTCAAACTACAATGTCCGGTTTCTGTACTGACCAGCCTGCCGCAGCTTCTGACGCATGCGCAGTGAGTGGCTTTAACACATGGCCTAACGTACGTACTGAGCAATAACCACGCGCCACTGCACGATCGGTTCAGGGTTGTTTATACCCCGATATAATTCTGAACCCCTTCCCGGGTGAGAAATTATCTCGGGCAATGGGATATCCTGCATGTAGGCTACCCACACACGCACGTACGTACACAGGCGCGCATACACACATACGCACACACACACGCGCACACACACATACACACACACACACACACACACACGCACGTACACAGGCGCGCTACACACACGCAC
>NW_014586561.1:0-472 GCF_000485595.1 Priapulus caudatus
TCCTAGTCATCAACGCTAGCTCTGTACTATCCTAGTCATCAACGCTAGCTCTGTACTATCCTAGTCATCAACGCTAGCGCGGTACTATCCTAGTCATCAACGCTAGCTCTGTACTATCCTAGTCATCAACGCTAGCTCTGTACTATCCTAGTCATCAACGCTAGCGCGGTACTATTCTAGTCATCAACGCTAGCGCGGTACTATCCTAGTCATCAACGTTAGCGCGGTCTATCCTGAGCGTCAGTGCTAGCTCTGTACTATCCTGTGTATCAGTGCGTTAATTATTAGCTCTGTACTGATTAATTCGCACTTTGTCGAATCCCTATCTATCTTTCCGTCTATTACTCTCCCTAGTCTCTTGCTAGTATGTATTCATACATGCATGCACGCACCCACGCACACAGATACGCACACGAATACTCACACACACACACACACACACACACACACACACACACACACACACACACAC
>NW_014586561.1:4806-5171 GCF_000485595.1 Priapulus caudatus
GCGTTAAAAGAACGCGTTCACACGTCCTGCTGTGTGTTAGCACTTTAGTGAGACTGTGCGGGTCGATCTAAACGCTGCGTTTCTTGCGAGCCGTCTAGTTACGAGGTGAAGGACGAAGCTGTGATGTTGCTCCGTACTCTAATCCACTGAAATAGTAATGACGATTGCAACTACCGCGACTTCACGATCGATCGATCAACAGCCGCCAGGGATCCCCTCTCCTAGATGTAATTCATCAATGGACGACGACGCACTATACTTTTACTCGTACTATCCTAGTCATCAACGCTAGCTCTGTACTATCCTAGTCATCAACGCTAGCTCTGTACTATCCTAGTCATCAACGCTAGCGCGGTACTATCCTA
>NW_014586562.1:2401-2836 GCF_000485595.1 Priapulus caudatus
TATATATATATATACTATAGCAGTGAATGGTATTTGACACACATTCATAAAACGGTGCCACATTTTTCTTCGTTTCTTTGCCGCGTTTCTTAATGCTTCACTTTATATGGCTAGTAAACACCTGCTGCGTTTGAGTAGATCAGAATATTATGTGATTCAAACATATATTCGGGGCAGTGCATTTTTATTTACTCGTGCGAGCTTTTCGTATTGTGGCCACGCGTTTGATTCTGCGTTGAGCTGATATGCGAGAGATTTATTTTACCTACACACATTTACTCACCGTAGCACACCTCCTCCTTCTCCTCCTCCCCTCCTTCTCTTCCTCCTCCTCCTCCTCCTCCTCCTCCCACTTCACTCCTCACTGTTGCTTGGATTTCCCTCCACGTCCTTTATCACCTTCTCTCTCTCCTTCTCTCTCTCTCTCCTTCTCCT
>NW_014586563.1:0-505 GCF_000485595.1 Priapulus caudatus
TCTCTCTCTCTCTCTCTCTCTCTCTCTCTCTCTCTCTCTCTCTCTCTTCTCCCCCCCCCTTCTCTCCCTTCCTGCTTGACCCTCTCTATTTAGCTCTCCCTATCAACGTTCACTACTTTCGATTTTCTCATATTATTCACGAATATCTCTCTCACATCTTCCCACTGATGCTAAAGCTACGACAACTACGTGGTCGTGCGTGTAAAACCATGTCACCGGCATCGGCACTCGAACGTCATCGCGTGCGAGACGCATCACTCGACAGATAACTTATTCACTACGACACGTGTCCGACGAGAGAGGGAAATGGGATATAGAGAGGGAAGATCAGGCAGCGGAGGTAGAGGGTGCAGACGCAGAAACGCGGAAGTAGGGAGACAGGAGAGGAAGGAGCAGGGGGAAGCAGGGGAGGAAGGGAACGAAGGAGCAGGGGGAAGCGGGGGAGGAAGGAGCAGGGAGAAGCAGGAGAGGCAGGGGAGGAAGGATGAGGGGGAGGCAGGGGAGG
>NW_014586563.1:2208-2835 GCF_000485595.1 Priapulus caudatus
AGGGGAGGCAGGGGAGGAAGGATTATGGGGAAGTAGAGGAGGCAGGGGAGGAAGGAGCAGGGGGAGGCAGAGTTGGGGAGACACGGGGAAGAAAGAGAGGAAAGCGAAAGGGGTAAGGAAATACAGCTGGAAGGAGAAACGTGGAAATGCAGGGGAAACTGGGGCATTCCTGGAGCAGGTGAGATAGGGGGACAACGAGTGGGAGGCGTGGACTGTAAGCAAGGAAGGAGAAGAAGTGGAGATAGACTTCATTAGCTGGGCGCGTGCGTGCGTATACAGACAGGGTTGGTGGGAGTAGAGGAGGAGGCAATGGAGGACAGTACGCACGTATACATGAGCATCGAGTGACGGAGAGAGTGGGGCAGGGTAGGGGAAGGCGGAGAGAGAGGGGGCAGAGCGGAGCGCGTGGGGCAGGGTGGGGGAGCAGGGCGGAAAGGGAGGGGCAGAGCGAAGCGGGTGGGCAGGGTGGGGGCAGGGCGGAGAGGGAGGGGCAGAGCGGGAAGAGAGGGGCGGAGAGGGAGGGGCAGAGCGGAGCGGGTGGGGCAGGGTGGGGGTCCAGGGCGGAAAGGGAGGGGGAAGAGCGGAGCGGGTGGGGCAGGGAGGAGGCGGATAGAGAGCGGCAGGGTG
>NW_014586564.1:0-259 GCF_000485595.1 Priapulus caudatus
GAGAGAGAGAGAGAGAGAGAGAGAGAGCGAGAGAGAGAGAGAGATAGAGAGGAGAGAGGGAATGGGGGAGGGAGAGGGAGAGGGAGAGAGAAACGGAAAGAGAGGGGAAGAGTTTGCAGAGGGTAGCTTCTTGAATAGTTATAATCCGAGCTACAGATTTCTGACAATTAACGCACGTGCTGCGAGTGTGTGTGTGTGTGTGTGTGTATGCGGATCTACTTCATTGTTTTAACTAGACAGGAGGGCACTCGACGGGAGG
>NW_014586564.1:2060-2834 GCF_000485595.1 Priapulus caudatus
GAGAGAGAGAGAGAGAGAGAGAGAGAGAGAGAGAGAGAGAGAGAGAGAGAGAGAGAGAGAGAGAGAGAGAGGGACGGGAAAAAAGAGGAAGTGAGAGGGAATACCCAAACATCTTTCAGTAACCTGATATATCGATATATATACAGTTACTCTGTATGCTCTTATATCAAAATAATACTCGCAATGAACGTCGAAAGTGCATACTGTGATATAAGCAAGTTGTCACCACATTTCCCGTCACATTAACTGACGCTGTCACAAGTAGATATTTTGCTCGTGAGCTGCTGTGTTTGTGCAAGCTCATATTCTTGCAATCAGCTGCTGCCACCTCTCTCACCCACATCTAAGTCCCGCACATAGTAATAAGGCACGTGAAATGGAGTTTTACACAAGCAACTAAAAATCAACTACATGAACTCACTTGTTGCTGCAGATTTGGCTACACGTCAGTTGAGCTGCATATGAAGTTGGATGATGGCTGAAAGAAATCAGTCTGAAATACAAACACACAACGCGATCAATCTCAGAAGGTTTGCAGTGACAGTGAAACGTAGGCAAACATATAATAGGTTAAGCAAGTAGCCATGAGCAAGTAGCCTGGAAATTACAAGTTCACAACACCAGTGAGCTCCCCTTATTGACGAATTGTGACTACTGGAAAAAAAATACCGAATCACGGACTGATCATGAACGTTAGGTTCAATGGTTATATATGCTCTTGATATATATATATATATATATATATATATATATATATATATATATATACGTATA
>NW_014586565.1:0-2833 GCF_000485595.1 Priapulus caudatus
GACTCTGAGACAGGCCGCAGTCTGTTTCCTGACTCTCGTCATGGGTATATTAGGGGGCGCGCCGTCTGCTGCTGGCTGGATGATGTCATACATCACGAGGGATGTAGATCTGTGACCTCGGCCCCCCACGCGCAGCCGTGGTAGATGCCGATTGTAGGGGGCGCCACTGCGCCTGCGGTGCGAAAACAGCGTAGAAGCACCGACAGCACAGCGTCCCTTAGTGTCTGTCGGCGGCTTCCGCTGAGCAGTCAGCGCCAGTCGTGGTGATGTGTAGTTTACTACACAGACGACAAGATACTGCGCGAGACTGCTATTTTCTAATTCGCTGATTGCGCATGGCCTACTTAGTTCACCGTAATGTAACACTAGCTGTCTACTAAGTGAGTAAAGCTTCAATTGAGCGTGCAACAGTCAACCCGTTATCATTTAGCCCACGTTTCGAGTATTTGTCTTACGCTGGCGATGTTAACGTGGCGCGCCTGGCACGGGCCTGGCCGGACTATGGATGTGGGATCTGAAATTTTGGAGTCTGTTCGTACCTTAATAGAGATCAGGATAACGACTGTAATGACAATACGACTGCAACGGAGTGTAATGGAAAGTTTGCGAGGTGAATTCGCTCGACAACAGCACGAGGGCTAGCAGCGGTGGACATGTTGGTACATTTGAAAAATAATAGTGAGTGATCAGCGGTATATTACAACAAGGTTTTGTTGAGACGGGTCTTCATGTATGTTAATCTTATTCTTGTAAACTGACCTTCCATTTATTCAGCGTATTAGCTTAATTGTGAAAGTTAATATAATAATCACCTATTGATCGCGGTTGTTGTATGTATATCATGCCATCTCATTGCTATATATCTACTATTTCTTTGCCAATCCTCATCGTCTCTCGCATGTCGGCGACCGCCACTACGCAGACTAGGCTTTATTGTTAATCCGTGTTCTGAGCTGCCTGGTCTAAGGCTGGTTCCTTTCTGATTATAAGCATAGTATTAATGTATGTTTATATGTTATATTTATATATAATTATATTATTATCAAGAGTAATAATAAGATGTCTGATGATGTCTAATTACATTAATCTCTATAATTATGTACTGAGTATATTATAGTATATATATTTGATATATAGTATTAATTATATTATTATTAACGAGTAGTATGATTATGGAATAACGTCAGGGAATGCTGCCAGGCGCGTGAGCACGTGAATACTTCGCGCAACGAGAATACTGCGGCTTAGAAATTACGTCTTTGTTTGATATTAATTAATCGAAGAATTTATTAATTGAATTAATTATAACACATCCAGCTAATAAGACTATAAATAACTAGAGGCCGCTTTCGATATTCGTGAGTGATTTTATTACTACATTGTTTTATCACGTTCGTGTCGGTAACTATTGTAGGACGGCTCATCTTGGGCATTATCACAGAGGAAATTAATTATTAGTTTACAGTCTAGTGCTCACCATATATTTCTAGTGGCATTTCAGTATAACGTGTCGCTACGTGTTTATTGTGAGTAATGGAGCTTGGTAATTTGCATAATGGCGGTTGTGGTGGCGATATATTTTTCGTTTCCGATGCGGCGAAGATCCATTCGGACGTCTTGTAAACAGAAGAATGACAACCTGCGGGCGTTTGGATGTTGTTCGTTGGTAAAACATCGGTACAGATGGACGCCGGTGACAGTAATTTTTTGTATAAAGAAATTGCAATAAGTTACGTGAATTGTTATCGGAGTTCCTACCACCCTTAGCACGACGTTGGGCGGTTAAATGGAATCGTGTGAGTGTGGCATGTGTTGTGTCTGTGGTGTTGGCTGTGTGTGTGTGTGTGCTGTGTGGTGGTGGTGTGTGTGTGTGTGTGTGTATGTGGTGTGTGTGCGTGTGTGTGTGTGGCGCTGTAGTGTGTGTGTGGGTGTGTGTTGTGTGTGTGTGATGTGTGTGTGTGTGTTCGTGTGTGTGTGTAATTGTGGTGTGTGTGTGTGTGTGCGTGTGTGTGCCTGTTGTGTTGTGTGTGTGTGTGTTCTGTGTGTGTGTGTGTGTGTGTGTTTGTGTGTGTGTGTGTGGGGTGTGGGTTGTGTGGTGTGGTGTTGTGGGTGTGAGTGGTGCGCGCCGGGTGTGCGTGTGTAGTGTGTGTGGTGTGGCATTCGTGCGGCGTGTGTGCGTGGGTGCGTGCGTAGGTGGTGTGTGTGTGAGTGCGCGCGTGTGTGTGTGTGCGTGCGTGGCGTGGTTGTGTGTGTGTGTGTGAGTGTGCGCGCGTGTGTGTGAGTGCGTGTGTCGTCGTGCGTGTGTGCGTGCGTTGCGGTGCGCTGTCGTTGCGTGGCGTGCATCGTGACAGCCGTTTCGGCTGACGACTCGATGGACGTCGGCCGCGACGCCTTCTCACGCGACGACCGCGACGACCGCGATTTCTCCGACGCGTCCGACGTCGGCCGCAGCGCGCGCGCCGGCGTACCGCCACCAGGGGGCGCCTCCATCGCTCGCAGCGGCAGCCGGTCCTCCTCGGGTCGTCGCAGCTTCTCGCCGTAGAAGCTGTCCACTAGGTGGCGCCCCGCGCTGCTCTCCACCCAGAACGGAGTCTTTGGTTTTTGCCGCCACGGTCGGGAGAGGGCGGCACTGGCTCCGCAGCACGAGGCGCGCTTGCGTCGGTAGAGCGGCCGCGTGGCGACGTAGCTGATTGTCGACGCCATCGCCAGCTCGCAGGCGCGGAAGCCGAGCTGGTAGCCCCACCACGGCCAGGCGGCGGACGACGACGACGACGAACGCCTGCAGCGCCGCGCAGACGATGCCGAGCGACGCGGTAAGTAGCGTATATGTGCC
>NW_014586566.1:0-1920 GCF_000485595.1 Priapulus caudatus
CACACCACCACCACACACACACACACACACACACACACGCACGCACGCACACACACACACACACACGCACGCACGCACGCGCGCGCGCACGCACACACACACACACACACACACACACATCACGTACTCAGAAATATCGCATCTAATCAACACATCGTATATATATATATTACGTGAATATAACTATGCACCCGGGAACGAGCTTATTGGTAAACATGGCCGAGGCAATTTACATTCATCTATTGACGTCATCAACGTCATCGCGAAGTTAAAATGATCAGAGCGCGCATGTAACTAACAAAATCCAAAACAAACTCGTCGGTTCCATCAAAAGCCTTTCAAGACCATCAAAGTCATTTGCAAAAGCTAAAGTAGTGACAGTAAAATTTAAAGCAGCAGTAGCAACACATCGATGGTGGTAACTGGTCGGTGGTAGAAAGGGAGGAGGGTAGTATATTGTATTTAGTAAGCTGACCTGGTCGGTGGTAGAGAGAGATGAGGGTATTATATTGTATTTAGTAAGCCGACCTGGTCGGTGGTAGAGAGAGAGAGAGATGAGGGCGGTATATTGTATTTAGTAGGCTGACCTGGTCCGACGTGAAGGTGTAGAGTACACCGTCGCTATGCAGGGCGAGCCAGCGCCGCGACCATGACTTGCCACGCCCCTTCGTCCTCAGCAACATGTAGCCGCTATGCAGAGAGTTCATGTCGGCTGCCTCCACCTGAAACACATCACACACACACAGGTCAGGTACGTTAACAGGTGCGTCAGAGGACAGGTGCGTCAGAGGTACAGGTGCGTCAGAGGACAGGTGCGTCAGGGGATAGGTGCGTCAGTGGACAGGTGCGTCAGTGGACAGGTGCGTCAGAAAATAGGTGCGTCAATGGACAGGTGTGTCAGTGGTTAGGTGCGTCAGAGAACAGGCGCGTCAGAGGACAGGTGCGTCAGAGAATAGGTGCGTCAGTGGACAGGTGCGTCAGAGGACAGGTGCGTCAGAAAATAGGTGCGTCAGTGGACAGTGCGTTAGAGGACAGGTGCGTCAGTGGACAGGTGCGTCAGAGGACAGGTGCGTCAGTGGTTAGGTGCGTCAGAGGACAGGTGCGTCACAAGATAGGTGCGTCAGTGGACAGGTGCGTCAGAGGAAAGGTGCGTCAGAGGACAGGTGCGTCAGTGGTTAGGTGCGTCAGAGGACAGGTGCGCCACAAGATAGGTGCGTCAGTGGACAGGTGCGTTACAAGATAGGTGCGTCAGTGGACAGGTGCGTCAGGGGTCAGGTACGTGCGCCCTGACCCTCTCTAGGAACGTATCCGTCCGTTATGGCTCTTTGCTTAACAGCTATCATTGGGCCGTTCTTTCCGTTAAGTGACGTATACATTCACGCTAGCTGCTTCGAAGTAGATGGATGGAGGAGACCTTGGTTATCAATCAACACGAGCGTATTATATTGTTATGCCTGTTCTAGTTACCGGCAAGAGTAGATAATAACCCTAGATCACCCTAGATCACCCTAGATTATCTACTCTTGTTACTGTGTATATACTCGTTCACCGCATTTACGCGCACATGCTGTGAGGATCATGACCTGCCAGATGATGCGCGCCCTATATAATAGATTTGTTGTCCGTGTATGTATATAATGCGGCAGATTTAGCCCGGATATCCTCAGTAATCTCCTCGCATCCGGACAACAACGCGTTTGTTCTTACAGCAAATAGTAAAGAGTGAATGCAAACAGGTGAATGTTACGTTCAATGACGTGATCATCGTGTGGTATTGATATTCCGACTCTCTTTTCTCTCGCAATTTAGAAATTTGTATCGTCAAATAATCATCTTTACCCCTTATAATTACAATTCTATAGAGCTCTCTCGCTCTCTCTCTCTCTCTCTCTCTCTCTCTCTCTCTCTCTCTCTCTCTCT
>NW_014586566.1:2500-2832 GCF_000485595.1 Priapulus caudatus
TATATATTTACTTTAATCAACCAGCGGATTGATTATATATCTGGATGGACAGCTTGTCGCCCATCCAACTCTATTGTACATTCTAGGATCTGTAACTCGATCTAGCAATATTGCAAGTACGTGATATAGATCAACATTCCTCTTCATATAATACTGCACACCTGCGTAGCCTATTATTACATGCCGTACGACATCAATTCTGCACGATTACATTACCACTGCAATGTTGTGTGTGCTTGTGGGGTGTGTGTGTGTGTGTGTGTGTGTGTGTGTGTGTGTGTGTGTGTGTGTGTGTGTGTGTGTGTGTGTGTGTGTGTGTGTGTGTGTGTGTG
>NW_014586567.1:0-342 GCF_000485595.1 Priapulus caudatus
CACTGTGTGTGTGATACAGGTAACATGATGCTGTCTGATATATATATATATATATCTCTCCGACTGTGTGTGATATATATATCTCACACTGTGACATATTATATCACAGGTAAGATGACACTGCTGGTCGTGATGTCAGAATGGAACGTGACGCTAGACTGCGACCCGCTGACCTTCAGCGAATCTCCTTA
Organism: Priapulus caudatus; assembly: GCF_000485595.1. Classification (NCBI taxonomy): domain Eukaryota; kingdom Metazoa; phylum Priapulida; class Priapulimorpha; order Priapulimorphida; family Priapulidae; genus Priapulus; species Priapulus caudatus. The sequence goes on from NW_014586567.1 coordinate 192, forward strand.
CAAACAGGACTTGGATGAGGACCAGCCCACCGGTAAGCTGGGGGGGTGGGGGGTGGATGGATGTGGGAGTGGTGCTGGGGGAGAAGAGATGTTGGGGTGGGGTGAGGTTGGGGGAACAGAGATGTGGGAGATGTGAGACGAGGAGTGGTGG
>NW_014586567.1:1820-2832 GCF_000485595.1 Priapulus caudatus
ACGTGACGTGACGTGACGGTGACGTAACGGTGACGTGACGGTGACGTAACGGTGACGTGACGGTGACGTAACGGTGACGTGACGGTGACGTGACGGTGACGTAACGGTGACGTAACGGTGACGTGACGTGACGTGACGGTGACGTAACGGTGACGTGATGGTGACGTAATGGTGACGTGACGGTGACGTGACGGTGACGTGACGGTGACGTAACGGTGACGTGACGGTGACGTAACGGTGACGTGACGTGACGGTGACGTAACGGTGACGTGACGGTGACGTGTTGGTGACGTAACAGTGACGTAACGATGACGTGACGGTGATGTGTTGGGGACGTGTTGGTGACGTATTGCAATCTGTGTGCAGGATAGCTACGCGTACAGCATGAAGGAGGGACTCGGCTTCTCTCAGTATGAGTTCGGCGTCGTCAAGGCAACCGACGCAGACGAGGGTGCTAACGGTGACATCACGTTCGATGTCGCGTACAACTTCAAAGGTGAGCGGACGTGCAGTTGTGCTGATCACGTGATCGTACGTAGAATGATGACATCACTGACTATGCAAGCACTTGACTGTCTATAAAAACAAAAGTATTAAATGAAACAGTTAATTAAAAAAAAGTAATATTCGAATTCTAAAATCTGCGCGTGAGCCGTGCGGAATCGTATAAGGTCAGGTTTGCGTCGAACGCGGCGCGATTAATGCTGCGTTGCCTTGGTAACAAGCCGCGGCTTTGTCTCTCTGAGCAGACGTCGTCATCGAGGTCGTCACGGAGGAGGTTGACGGAGTCTTCATTGGTCACTTGCTGGTCAGCGGTGACCTTGACCGCAGCACACGTGAAGATTACGACTTCACTGTTGAGGTGAGCGCCCTCTGTAGGGCAACACAAGGCAGCATAGCTTCAGTTAATTGCATAACAATAATGAAGCTATCGCGTGTCGTGTTCATCATATAAACATGTTATCATGTTATAATATTTATTGTAACATTATTTTGTTTATTAATTATTAAT
>NW_014586568.1:609-2831 GCF_000485595.1 Priapulus caudatus
TGCTTTAAGACCGTCAATGGGTAGAAAGTCGCGGAGCTGGTGGGGTGAACTCTGCATGCACGCCCGCTCGCTACCCGGCTAAGCTACTCGAATGATATGCCTTCGTAGCGTTGACCGGCCACTGAGTAAAGGTGTCATCGAGAACGCTGTCTATATGTAACGAGCGAAAGATAAGAGAGAGGGATAGAGAGAGAGCGAGAGAGGGCGAGAAAGAGAGATTTGAGAGAAGCGAGAGAGAAGCGAGAGAAGAGAGAGAGAGAAGAGAGAGAGAGAGAAAGAGAGAGAGCGAGAGAGCGAGAGCGAGAGAGAGAGGGTATGAGAGAGAAAGAAATAAGAGAAAAGGGGAGACAGCGAAAACGAGGGGTGGTGGGGGAGGGGTAGGAGGAGGAAGAGAAACGCATGAGTAACGTACTTGCCCGCAGCACTCAGGATGACTACATCGACTCATGTGTCAGCTGCTTCGATGCTGCGTGATTAGAGCATCGGCAGAAATGCCGCCGCCACCGGTGCGTAATAGATGTTGTAGCATATGTAGCGTGATGTCAACGATGATGACTACGTCGCTATCTTAATCATAAGCTGACAAATCTGTGATAGGAAAAGAGGCTTCTAGAAAGATTGTGCGGGAGAGAAAAGAGCAGGTAGCGAGGAGCTTTCGCTCGTTACATATAGACAGCGTTCTCGATGACACCTTTACTCAGTGGCCGGTCAACGCTACGAAGGAATATCATTCGAGTAGCTTAGCCGGGTAGCGAGCGGGCGTGCATGCAGAGTTCACCCCACCAGCTCCGCGACTTTCTACCCATTGACGGTCTTAAAGCAAGTTTTTTTTAATATCTTTCTTTAGCCGGATTTAGTTTTGCTCGTGCCCGCCGCGCGTAGGTGAGAAAACGTGTAGGTCGCGATCTCTCTTACACCGGTACACGGTAATGGATACCCTGTGACGCCGGAGCCGCCGCGCCGTAGGTGAGGGTATACGGGGGAGGCGCACGAAAGGTTACGGCTTTTCAAGGTACGATCACTCGTCGTAAATTATATCTGACGAGTTCATTTGCGCTCTCTTCTTTTGCGCTCCCCCTTGCCCGCGCTCCCCTCCCTTCACCCCGCTCACTGTTCTCTTCCCCGCGTTTACTGCGCTCTCGCTTCCTCTCTACTTCGCTCTCCCTCTCTCTCTCTCTCTACCGCGGTCTCCCTCCTTCTCTACTGCGCTCTCGCTCCCTCTCTACTTCGCTCTCCCTCCTTCTCTACTGCGCTCTCGCCCCCTCTCTACTTCGCTCTCCCTCCTTCTCTACCTTCCACTCACTCCCTCTCCCCGCTGCCCTCCCCGTACCAGGTCCGCTTCTTTTCCTCTCTCTCCCCTCCGCCACTCACCCCGATACGGCCCCCTGATCGCTGATCGATACTGAGTTTGCCTGTGGCGCTAGTCTTTCGGCTGACACGGCCATAGCGGATGGCAGCGCGCGTTGGGTTACGGAGATACCCCGGGCGTGCGATTTCGGCGGCAGGTGGTGCGGGAGAGGGCGCGTGGCACGCCCGTGGTTATGCCAACATGGCGGCGGTGGGAGGCAGCGTGAGAAGAGGGACGCGGCGTGCATTAGGCCTGCCAGATCATGTGTCAACCTGGAATCGACGTAGCGAGGGAGCGGCGAGGGACAGCGGGAGGGAGCGAGATAGAAGGAGAAGGTGGTTAGAGATATATAGATACGGAGATGTGGAGTGAGGAAGAATGAGAGGGCGATAGAGGCAGGGATCGAGAGAGGGTGGGGAGAGGAGGGATGGAGGAAAAGGGAGAGGGGCCAGAGAGAGAGAGAAAGAGAGAATTAGAGTGAGAGAGAAAACTAGATGAGCAGTGAAACAGAATTACCTGAGGCGAATATGATGGAAAATTCGCAGAAGGAGGAGAATTTAGGAAGAGGAAGACGAAATCTGGGAATAGGCGAAAACGAAGCCATATACACACATGATGTTATGCATGTGTGTGTGTGTGTGTGTGTGTGTGTGTGTGTGTGTGTGTGCGTGCGTGTGTCGCGCGTGTCGTGCGTGCGTGTGTGTGTGTGTGTGTGTGTGTGTGTGTGTGTGTGTGTGTGTGTGTGTGTGTGTGTGTGTGTGTGTGTGTGTGAGTGTGTGTACGTAGTAGTAGTAGTAGTACGTAGTACGTAGTAGTAGTTACGTACTACCGTACCGTACGTACGTGTACGGTAGTATACGTAGTACGTCGTACG
>NW_014586569.1:0-2831 GCF_000485595.1 Priapulus caudatus
GGGCGTACAAAGAATAAACATACATTATAACGTTTTCGCAGTCATCTTACACGTCCCTCGCTACAAATCGTAGCTAGAAGCATAACTATAAACGAGGCAACAATGGAACAGGTATGTACTTAAACGAACATTCAGTACACCTATTTGAATACGACGGCCTTATGGGAGGTCTTACACATAGTCCACGTAATCGTACAGGTGTTTCCTGTTACGTCCAGACGCTCAAACTGTTCCGACTAGTCTTCCGACGGGACATCATTATATTTCACTAGTTGCAATTCACATAAACACAATACGGATCGTGGCATCTCACAGTCATTCAGGTTTCGAGTGTTGATGTACTTTCAACGGGCCGACTGGATGGTGCAGTGCAGTATTGTCTCTCGTAGATCTCTCCGGCTTCTGTAGCTTCCTGAGTATTCGTCTCTGGAGTGATGCGCCCGCATTTCGACGTTTCCTGCCAGTTGTACCTGTGGTTGACGGAATCTACGTCTCAGCATAATTCATTTCCCAACAATCATAGGCCTGATGAAGAACGGATGACATACTTATCGATTTTTCTTGAGGTACGGCTCTTGCACCACCGCCCGATATCCCATCTTCTGTTACACCGTCTGTTCTGTCCTAAGACAGGATCACCTACACTGAGACGAGGTAGGGGTTTACCAGGGCCGTAATGTCTCAGCTTCTGGCGTTCACTGGATACCAGACTCACAAGTCGCTAAGTTGTTTAGGCCAGTCTTGCTCAGGGCCCTCTTGTGTGCGGAATACTTCATTCACCAGCTGCCAATAGGTGATCCGCAGGGGCTATCCTGCTGTACCCTTGTAGGAGTTCTGGTGATAGAGAGCCACGAGTCCAACTTTTCAAAATCTACGCTTACCATTCGTCATATCAATGCGTAGAAGGTGCTGCCTGTTTTACGGCATTTCTGCGACACGCATTACTCGGCGGAATACGGTGATGAGAAATCCATCTCACTTCCCTCACCCGTGTCATATAGAGAATTGCGACCATCACAAATCAAGCAAATCAGCGCTTAGAATTGGAACGGTCTCCTTTGGGATTGTATGTGGCATCACATCCGTTCCTTTGGCTGCTAGGTAAGGTCCTTCTCCAACAGCTGGTTACAAGACTGACAGAACGTTCTATATTCGCATCAATGCGGGGGCCAATATACTATAGCCTTGCTCAGCCTTTGGAGCTTCTAGTATCCTCTATGACCGAGCAGAAAGTTCACCAGTGTTTTTTCTAAGACCTGGGTAGGGATAACAGTCTTACGCTCATGCAGTAAAACCAATCATCTGACAGTCCGACGCGCAAGAGGCGGCGCCACTAGTCTAGAAAAAGAGAATTATGGTGGGACTATAGCCTCTACACGCTCCTGTAACAGCGTCTGTGTGATTTAAGTTTATTTGAACAATATAATATGTAACAAGCAAGACAGTCGTTGGAATCTGTATTCGAATGTCTCAAGAACACGAGATATATAACATCAGCGACAAACGTTACCTCCTAAAATATTATCAAAACAACCGTAAATACAATTCGATATAGCTACCATATATAATACATTAGTGCCACTTTGAATACTTTATTTATACTCCAGTAATTAATATCCATGTAGTAATCATATTAATAACACAATCCTGTAGTTTCATCTAATTACACTGATACATTATTACAGGAGTAGATAATAGGGAAGCCTATAGAGGAAGCCTATAGGGGACCCTATTATCTACTCCTGATGATTACTGAAGTTTATAGTAACCAGATGTAGAAAGATTTCCCTTTAGATGGCCCTCAGTAGTCAAGCTAGTTCTAAATCGGTAACTCCTAAATGTGGGAATTGAATCGAGGCCTCACTTCTATGAACAAACTCTTTTCACTTGACACTTGTGCTTACCTTTTCATTATGAACTAATCCATAGACATTAGGGGACTTTCTTTCGAATTCATCTCTGCCCGCGAGCAGATTTGGTGGCATGTCAGCGACGAACGTTACCTCCTAAAATATTATCAAAACAACCATAAATACAATTCGATATAGCTACCATATTTAATACATTAGTGCCACTTTGCATACTTTATTTATACTCCAGTAATTAATATCCATGTAGTAAACATATTAATAACACAATCCTGTAGTTGCATCTAGGGTCCCTATAATCTACATACAGAGAGTTGCGACATGACGAGTCCGAAAAAATCGGTCACGTGATCGCTGGACGCCATGTTGTTTCCAAAGGAATCCACACCGCTGCCACTTAAGTACAGCGCTGTATGGATACGCTGTACAATGATCCGTAGTAATTAATTAGACTAATCGTGCTTCAATAAATTCAAAATTTACAGAGATTATAGCTAAGACATGTGTCTATGTGTATCTAGACGATCTGCAGCCCGGATATCCGCGCGAAGCACGCAAACGCCGCCTCGCGGCGTAAACTAACACAGGTTCGCTGCCCCCACTCAAAAAGCTTTCCATAGGCCCTTCGGGAGAGGGCTCAAGCTGTATTATCGGTCCCTTCAGCAGTTGTGGCCATTGCAAGGTGGCTTTGACTACCCATGTAGGTAGAGATATGCTCGAAATGATCGTACAAAATTTTTGGCTATTCGGCGCGCTTTGTTTCCTGTAAAAAAACAGACGTTTAGTTCCCCTCCCCCATCACTCTAAATCAGTGTACATCAGTCTACTAGATATTGCGTCCAATAGATGGCGGCACGAGTCTATATCCATATCATTTGCCTACGACTTTCCTTGCACACGGGTGGGCAGGCTATATGCGGGCCGGGCAAAACGCTTGTATGCGTGCGCGCGCGAGTGTGCGTG
>NW_014586570.1:0-2830 GCF_000485595.1 Priapulus caudatus
GGACAATTACGCCCCGGACATTTACCCCCCGGACAATTCCCCCCCCGGAAATTTATTCCCCTGACATTTAGAGAAGGAGTTAGAGGACGGCGGAGACGGTAGTGGAGGAGGAGAAGTAGGAGGGGGAGAGAAGGAGGTAGAGAAGGTAGAGGAAGTGCAGGTGGTGGTTGAAGGAGGGGGAAGAGGGGAAGGGGAGAATGTGATGGAGGAGGAGGAGAGAAGGAGGTAGAGGCGCCCTCTTCTACCTCTTTCCTCCTCCACCTCCTCTCTTTCTTCTCCCCTCCTCTCCTCCTCCTCCTTCTACACCTTCTTCCCCCTCATCCTCCTCCACCACCTTCTCCCCACCTTCTCCCCCTCCTCCTCCTTCACCTCCTCTCCTCCTCCTCCTCCTCCTCCTCCTTCTCCTTCTCCACCTCCTCTCCTCCTCCTCCAACACCTTCTCCATTCTCCTCCACCACCTGGCCCTCCGCTACCTCCTCCCTTCTCTACCTCCAGCTCCTCCACCTTCTCCCCTCCTCCCCCTCTTTCTCTGCCACATTCTCCCCACGTTCTCCCCCTCCTCCTCCTCTACCTCCTCTTCTCCTCCTCCTCCTCCTCCTCCTCATTTTCCTTCTCCTCCTCCTCCTCCTTCACCTCCTCTCCTCCTCTCCTCCTCTCCTCCTCCTCCTCCACCTTCTCCCCCCTCCTCTTCCTCCTCCTCCACCACCTTCTCCCCCTCCTCCTCCATCCACCACCTTCTCCCCGTTTTCCCCCTCCTTCTCCTCCACTCCTCTCTTCTCTTTCCTCCTCTCTCCACCTTCTCCCTCCTCCCACACCTCCTCCCCACATTCTCCCCTCCTCCTCCCTCACTCCTTCCTCCTCTCCTCTCCTCCGCCTTCTCCCCCTCCTCCTCCTCGACCACCTTCTTCCTCCTCTTCGACCTCCTCCCTGTATCACTGCTTCACCAATGAATAATAAACACAGTGAATAATTGGTCCGCGGGGGTAAATGTTCCGGGGAGTGTAATTGTCCGGGGGGTAATGTCCGGAGGAATTGTCCGGGGTGCGTAAATGTCCGTGCGGTAAGATGCCGGCGGCGTATTTGTCTGGGGTGATTGTCCGTAGGTAATTGTCCGCGGGGGGCGTGCATTGCTCCGGGGGTATTTGTCTAGAACGATTTATGGACCCGACCCATAGGACAAACGAACCGTAGGACAAACGAATCGTAGGACCAAACGACCGACCCGTAGGATTATAGACCTGAACCGTAGGACAACGCCCCGTAGGACAAACGACCCGTAGGAATATAGACCCGACCCGTAGGGCCGATGACCCTTAGGACCAACGACGCGTAGGATTATAGACCGGTCCCCATTTGTAGAGAAATTGCGCGAAAAATGTTTGGTTGGTTATGTCAAAATTCTTTGAATTTCTTTCTCCGACTGCTCTAGCAAGGTACCGTACTATTAGTTTCATCAAAATTTTCAAATTCGTTCATATGCAAAATAATTCTTATACATCGTGTTTAAATATAAAGGTTTTAATGTGCATATTTATACTTGCATAAACTTTTTGACACAATAGAGATTAAAAATAACTAACTTGTGTAAAATGATGAAGGTACATGCACTCTGTAACGCCAAGAGAATAATTAAACTGGACATTTGTAGACGAATGGACCAGCTTATACGCATTGACTGAACGGCTGATGTAGAATGTCCAATTTCTACTATTTGAAGTGAAATGGCCTAGCGGAACCCGTCGATATAATATTATCAGGAGTAGATAATAGAAGATCTTCTATTATCTACTCCTGATATTATATATTATATAATAATATATTATACTTATATGTATTATTATATAGTATAATATATATATATATATATATATATATTCGTAATAAAAAAGAAATGCGAATGTCATTTTGCTGATATGCTTTTATGTGTTTTTGATGATTACCTAGCTACTTGAGTGACCTTATGCTTATGTCAAATGGAGGGCTAAATGTTGCATTCTTACCACGATAGAAGGAACATCGAGTATGTGATAGTGAAAGTCCCTGTTTAGTCTACTCCTGCGGTGTGTTTAATTGGCAAATTAACTTTATTTCGTTGCAATATCATAGTATCACTAATAAATGCGGATGGATATATATATTTTTATATGTATATGTGCATATATAAATTAGAGCACCTTTGTTTGGCTTGTTGTTATATATTGTTCACAATTCTACGACGGCTCTACAAATTGTTAGAGATTACTATATGCCTGCACGTATTAGATTACCAGAATTATGTGTACGTACACATATTCATCTCACACCTGGTTGTTATAATAGACACCGAAGCCCAAATACTGACATAAAGATGCGATATCTATGGTTGCTGTGCTGTTACGGCATGCAGACATATAATTAAAAAAAAGAGATGTCAGTATTTTAGCCATATCGTAGAAATGCCTTTTTATTTTCAACCACTATGGTTAAAGCGTTCTCGGGAACGCTTTAACTCTTTAATTGCACGTTCCATTGTTTTTGTTTTATATAATAAAGCCATTCTACCTAATAATTATATATAAAAAGTCGGGAATCTCAAGAAATCTCAATCTAGCCATTTCTGTGTCGAATTAGAGCCAGGGAAAAGCCGCGCAGAACGCTACAATGGGCATAAATTACGTAAGTATTTATCTCTTGACTATTTATAAGCCCTTAATAATTAGTAATTTATATTACTATATACCCTCGAGTATTTATAACTCGACTGCTTGCTGCTACGACGACATTTCGACTATTCTCTCTCTCTCTATCTCTTTCTCTATCTCTCCCTCTCTCTCTCTCTCTCTCTCTCTCT
>NW_014586571.1:0-431 GCF_000485595.1 Priapulus caudatus
CGAGAGAGAGAGAGAGAGAGTGAGTGAGAGATCGAGACAGAGAGAGAAAGGGAGAGACAGAGAGAAAGATGGAGGAAGACAAAGCATAAGCACGGGGCGAGAGAACATGAACTAACGCCACCGCCGCGACGACGCACGCACCTGTAACCCTTCGCGAGCTCGTCGGCTACGCTGCTGCCCCCTGGCGCCGTCGATATCGCCGTCGAGCTGGACGGAGTCTCCTGTGTCGTGTCGTGCGAGCCGACGGACGCCGGTGACTCATTACTGAAATCCGTCTGCTGAGGAAAGAAAGAGTTAAAGAGATTGAGCGAGTGTGAGAGTTGCAGCCCAGCAGAGCAGTGCAGGGTGAAAAAAGCACGCACGCACGTACGCACGCTCCCACACACGCACACACGCACACACACACACACACACACACACACACACACACA
>NW_014586572.1:0-526 GCF_000485595.1 Priapulus caudatus
TGCATGCGTGCGTGCACGTTTGCTAACACGCGTGCGTGCGTGCACGTTTGCGTGCGTGCGTGCGTGCGTGCACGTTTGCTAACACGCGTGCGTGCGTGCACGTTTGCTAACACGCGTGCGTGCGTGCGCGCGTTGCGTGATCGAAGAGGACAGCCATAGCGAATCCGGTCGAGCGTGCAGGTGAAAAGCTCCGAGGATGAGGAAGATGCAGCAGCAGGCAGGCAGACAAGACGGAGGATGCACGCACGCACGCAGTACGTAGACACACGCGCAGTAGCGCAGCAGCAGCCGCCCTGCATTCAGCCGACAGCCGGTAGTGCATAGATAGATGCGCGAATATTGACGAGGACAGCAGGAGATGTACGTGCATTGCGCATGCACCATCGACAGCGAAAAAGCGGCTGCGATGCAAAGACGGAGTGCGAACAGGAAAGAGAGGAGAGACAAAACGAGACGAGACGAGGCGGCGGCCAACCTTGCGGGCTATGAGAGAGCGGGGGGGTGGGGGCATGGGGGCTATGAGAGA
>NW_014586572.1:2030-2829 GCF_000485595.1 Priapulus caudatus
ATAGATAGATAGATAGATAGATAGATAGATAGATATATAGATAGATAGATAGATAGAAAGATAGATAGAGAGAGAGCGAGAGAGAGAGCGAGTGAGAGAAAGCGTGTCGCGCGCAAGAAAAAAAATGAAATTGCCGCTGCACGATGTCTCGATCCACCCGTACCCCCACCTCCACCCCACCCCACCGCCCGCATGTGTCGAGCACGCTTTGATGAAATTGCGTTAGTCCCGCGTCGGAAATTTAACGGGGCATTGAAAACGGCGACGGACGGCGTGTGAAGAGGACGCGGGGATTAACCTCGCACGATGGTCGCCATTGTACGGCGTCGTCACGGCGATCACGCGTCAACATCACCAAGTAAATACAATCTGTTCTCGCTCGCTCTCTCGCTATCTCTTCCTCTTTCTCACTCAGAGAAAGAGAGAGAGAGAGAGAGAGAGAGAGAGAGAGAGAGAGAGAGAGAGAGAGAGAGAGAGANCGATATATATATATATATATATATATAGATAGATAGATAGATAGATAGATAGATAGATAGATAGATAGATAGATAGATAGATAGATAGATAGATAGATAGATAGATAGGTGGATAGCTAGATGAGAGCGTGGGACAGTGAAAGGACGAGAAATAGAAAGGGAGACAAATTGAGAGAAGTTGAAGGAGAGAGATAGATCGATAGACAGACAGAGAAAAGGAGAGAGAGGCGGAGAGAGAGAGAGAGAGAGAGAGAGAGAGAGAGAGAGAGAGAGAGAGAGAAAGATATATATATATATATATATATATAGTTATAGATGTA
>NW_014586573.1:2250-2829 GCF_000485595.1 Priapulus caudatus
CACACACATATATATATATATATATATATATATGATGTAAAAAAAGGTACTTTTCGAACTCGATTAAGTAGATAATCTATGAATAAGTAAGGAGTCACAGGAATGTCGTCTGATGTCGGTTCCGCTTGATCGTCACAATGCAAATCAAAACCGTTCACGCTCGCAAGGCAGCCTAAATAGCGAGTAGCTGCAACTGCATAGTATTTATTTCCGTAGAATTACAGACAGAGCGGGCTCGCGGGACGCCGGCTGCATTTTATTATGCTCGCCGATAAGTGGTTAGAATGCTTTCACGTTCGCATCCGTCAGTGTTTGATGACAGGGCACGCGTGTCGCCATGTTTGCTCCCGCGTCGCCATCGTTTCCACTCCTGCGGCGATGTTCCCACTCGTGCTGCCATCTTTCCCGCCCGAGCGGCCATCTTTCCCGCCGAGCGGCCATCTTTCCCGCCCGAGCGGCTATCTTTCTCGACCGAGCGGCCATCTTTCCTTCCCGAGCGGCTAAATTTCCATGCCGGAGCATAACCTGTATAATATCAGTCGTCATGTTACGCTTGACTGCGTTCGCTACACTGACGCC
>NW_014586574.1:0-836 GCF_000485595.1 Priapulus caudatus
TCTCTCTCTCTCTCTCTCTCTCTCTCTCTCTCTCTCTCTCTCTCTATCTCTCTATCTATCTATCTATATCTCTCTCTCTCTCTCTCTTTCTCTCTCTCTCCCCGTCCCTCTCTCTCTCGGTCTCTCTTGCTTTCTCTCTCGCACTCTCTCCCCGTCCCTCTCTCTTCCTATCTGTCTTTCTCTCTCGCTTTCTGTCTCTCTTACTCTCTCGCCTTCTGTCTCTCTTTCTCACTCCCTCCGTTTCTTTCCCCCTCTTTCCTTCTCTACCTCTCTATCTCTCTCTCTTTCTCTACCCCTCTCTCTCTCCCTCTCTACTCCTCTCTCTCTTTCTCTGAGAAGTTATTAGAGATGACAGCGACTCGCGCCTCTCGTCGTCCCGGCGCGCGAGTGCATTAGCGATGCGTCTGCTACTCCCGCCACTGCTGCTANATTGCTGCTGCTGCTGCTGCTGCTGCTGCTGCTACTACTACTGATACCGCTGCTGCGGCTGCTGCTACTGCTACTCCTGCTGCTGCTTCTACTGATACCGCTGCTGCGGCTGCTGCTACTGCTACTGCTGCTGCTGCTACTACTGATACCGCTGCTGCTGCTACTGCTGCTGCTGCTACTGCTACTGCTGCTGCTGCTACTGCATCTACTGCTGCAGCTACTGCCGCTTCCGCCGCCGCCGTCACCGCCGCCGCTACTGCCATCACTGCTGCCACTGCTATGACGTGATTGCAGGTGCCGCAGGAAACGAGCCATCTCCGTCCATCCGGCCGTCGCGTGGCAACTGAACGTCTTATTAGTCAGAGGAGAGAGAGGGGGAGGAAGCAGGATATATATATATATATATA
>NW_014586574.1:2252-2828 GCF_000485595.1 Priapulus caudatus
AGCTCCGCTCGTATTAGCAATCAGGTGTCCCTCTCTCTACGCTGCGTCGCCCCGTAGCACGGATGGGACGTAGATTAAAGCGTAGAGGACGCCGGCAGCTTTAGTCGGTGCATGGAATCTTGTAATTACGTAAGCGTGCGTGCGTGCGTGAGTGCGAGCGTTAATGGCAGACGAGTTAGTCGCTGTTCGCGCGCCGGAGTGTCACGTGATGGGCGCGTCTATATAGATATTTCTCTCGCTCGCTCTTTCTGATTTTCGATTGCTTTNGAGAGAGAGAGAGAGAGAGAGAGAGAGAGGAGAGATAGAGAGGGAGACAGAAGAGGGAGAAAGAGGGGGAAGACAGAATAAAAGGTAGAGAGAGAGAGATAGGGAGGGAAAGAAAGAGATTGAAAGAGACAGAGCAAGGAAGGTTAAAGAAGCGTGGAGAAAGAGAAAGAGAGAAGGAGAGAGAGAGAGAGACATAGAGAGAGAAAAGCAGATAGAATAAAAAGAGCGAGGAGTGGGGGGGGGGGTTGTTGCGGATGTAAGTGTGCACGCAGCTAAAAAGCGAGGAGGTGGGGGGGGGTTGTTGCGGAT
>NW_014586575.1:0-2828 GCF_000485595.1 Priapulus caudatus
CAATTAATTAATTATTAAATTAATTAATTCATTAATGCTGTTATAACTGTTGCCACTGATGTTGTTGTTGCTGCTGCTGCGCTGCTGTTACTCCTGCTACTGCTGCTGCTGTTGTTGTTGTTGCTGCTGCCGCCGCTGGCACTGCTGCTGTTACTGCTGTTACTGCTGCTGTTGTTGTTGCTGCTGCTGCTTCTGCTATTGTTGTTGCTGCTGCTGCTGCCGCTAGCATTGCTGCTGTTACTCCTGCTACTGCTGCTGCTGTTGTTGTTGCTGCTGCTGCTGCTGCTGCTTCCGCCGCTAGCACTGCTGCTGTTACTGCTGTTACTGCTGCCACTGTTGTTGTTTCTGCTGCTGCTACTCATGCAGTTGTTTTTTATAATATGGTCATATCGACGGCGGTGGCATATGCGGCGATGCACGCAACAGCGGCGATCAAAAAAAAACTCACATTGGGAAAACGTCGGCGAGTGGGATCTGCGGCGTTGCGCCGACGACAACAGCCGAATTGTGTTTAGAGCTGCACGATGTAAAAACACGTCAGATCGTTCTGATGGCGTCTGGCTATATATATGGCTATATATAATAGGCGTAACCCGGGAAGAGACAAAAGGTATCACGGGCAAAACACTGATGAGTGCTTGTTAGCTCACTTTACAGTCAGAGATGGACGCACACGCGCTCGTTAACAAATGTTAATGGAAACTTTGTGAGGAAACAGTACTGTTTTGTGGATATATGCTACTAAAGTGGATTTTTGCTACTAATGCTTACTAATTTAGTAGCACGTATCTCCACCACAGTGTGGAATACTTGCTACTAAAATGTGGATTTTCTGCTAACGGATTGTGGATTTCTGCTACAATGTGGATTTCATGCCTACTTCGCGTTGTCACTTGAATACTCATTGGTTAAGCCAAATAATTGGTTTCTAAGAGACCCATGTTTGTATGAAGCAAGTAGTATTCTTTTCAACAAAAACAAGGAATTCCTAACACAGAGATTCTTAAACTTCTGCAGTTTTTCGATTAAAATGTTCATATCTGAAATGAATGCAAAACTCTTTGCCATTATTCTCTTTAATTCTAAATGCTTGATAAAATTTTGCAGTATGCTAATCCTTAATTATTTGAAGATTTTCACTGTTGCATGTGCTCGAAAAATCGACACAATAATCCAAATAATATTACTTGACATAGAACTAGTGAATTATGTAATAAGTATACCTAAATAAACGAAAACCAGAAGCAACAGAACATAAGTAATATAAATATAGACAATTAAAATATAATAAATGTAAAGAGCGCATAGCGAGAGAAAAGAGCGAGAGAGATAGAGTGGCGCGAGATAAGGAGGGAGAGAAGAGAGAGAAGAGAGAGAGAGAACGAAGCAAGAGGCGAGCAGAGAGCGATGAGAGAGAATGAGGCGAGCGAGGCGAGAGAGAGAGAGACGGGAGAGCCAGAGAGAGAGAGAGAGAGAGAGCGCGCGATAGAGCGAGAGAGAGAGAGAGAGAGAGAGAGAGAGAGAAGAGAAGAAAGAAGAAGAGAGCGAGAGAGTGAAGAGAAAGTGACGAGAACAAGAGAGAGCAAGAATGCACGGAGAGAGAGAGAGAGAGCAAGAGAAAGAGAGCGAGAGAGAGGCGGAGAGAGAGAGCTGAGGAGGGAGAGGGGAGAGGGAGGCGAGAGAGAGAGAGGGAGAGGAGGCGAGCGAGCGAGAGAGAGAGAGGGAGAGAGAGAAGAGAAGAGAGAGAGAGCGAGTGAGAGAGAGAGTGTGTGTGTGATAGAGAGAGCGAAGAGAAGTTGTGAGCGAAGAGAGAGAGAGAGACGGAAGAGAGAGAGAGAGAGAGAGAGATTTAGAGAGAAAGAGAGAGGAAGAGATACAGCCGAGACGAGATAAGAGAGCGCGGCGACAAGAAAGAGAAGTCGGCGAAAGAGAGAGAGAGATGATGAGAGAGAGAGCGAGTGGGAGCGACGAGAGAAAAGAGAGCGGAAAGCAAGAGAAGAGAGAGAGAGAAGAGAGAGAGAGAGATGAGAGAGAGAGAGAAGATGAGAAAGAAAGTGGTGAAAGAGAGAGAGAGAGTGTGTGTGAGCGAGCAGTGAAGAGCGAGAGAGAGGGAGAAGAGAACGAGCGAGGCGAGCGCAGCGAAGAGAGAGAGACGAGAGAGAGAGAGAGAGAAGAGATAAGAGCGCCGAAAGAGAGCGATGAAGAGAGCAGAGAAGAGAGAGAGAGGAGAGAAGAGAAGAGAAGAGAGAGAGGCACGAGAGCGAGAGAGAGAGAGAGAGAGAGAGAGAGAGAGAGAGAGAGCGGCGATGAGAGAGTAGAGAGCGCGCGCATAGAGAAGAGAGAAGAGTGAGAGGGAGGCTAGAAGGAGAGCGAGAGGAGAGTAAAGAATGCACGAGAGAGAAGAGCGAAAGAAGAGACTGAGCAAGAGAGAGAGAGAGAGAGAGGAGAGGCGAGAACGAGAGAGGAGAGGAGAGAGAGAGAGAAGAGAAATAGAGAGAGAGCATGAGAGATAGAGTAAGAGAAGAGACAAATGAGAGGCCGCAACNGAGTGAGAGAGAGAGAGAGAACGAACGAGCGCGCGCGAGAGAGAGAACGAGAGCGAGTGTGAGCGAGAGAGAACGAGCGAGTGAGCGCGCGCGAGAGAGAGAGAGCGAGCGAGAAAGAGTGAGAGAAAGCGAGAGAGCGAGAAAGGGAGAGAGAGCGAGAGAGAGACCGAGCGAGAGCGAGAGAGAGTGAGAGAGTGAGAGAGAGAGAGAAAGAGAGAGCGAGCGAGAGAGAGACAGAGAGAGAGAGAGAGTGAGAGAGAGAGAGAGAGAGGAGGAGAGAGA
>NW_014586576.1:0-2827 GCF_000485595.1 Priapulus caudatus
GCTACGTACGCTACTACGCTACCTATACCTATCTATGCTATTTAATGCTATCTAGCCTAGCCTATCACTAAGTCTATCTCCTAGCTACCTACCTTCATCGACGCTGCACCACGTGCGAACCACCACACCACACAGGCACAGGCACACACAAGCCGGCCGCACACCCACTGTCTCTGTCTGCTCTCCGTCGTTTCGTTCTCTCTTTCTTCTCGTCTTCGTCGTCTCATCACTTCTCTTCCTTCTCGTTTCTCTCCTTCACGTCTCTCTCCTTCTCTCCCTCTCTCTCCCCTCTTATAATCTATCTTTTCTCTCTAATCTAATCTCTATTTCTTAGTCTGTCTCTCGTCCTCTTCCGACTCTCTCTCTCTCGTCTCTCTCTCTCTCACTTCCCCCCTTTCCTGGTATCGTTTTATATTCCTCATTTCTGGTTCTTTCTCCCCCACACCTCTCTAATCTGCCATATCCTTCTCACTTTCCAGACACATTTCCCCTCTGAAGCCAATGTTACTTACATCATTTCTTGTCTACTTTTCTTCCCAAAACTTTGTCCGTGTCCTCTCATTACAACCTCCCCTGTAATCCATCTCTTTCTCTCCCGACTCCTTTTTCTTTCCCTCTCCCTTTATTTGTAGTATTAAACCGATTTTTACTTTTGGCTAAAATATAAACATGTACATTTTTCCCCAATGATACCATTAGATTATTTAGCAGTTCGTCAGTCCTGGTGTAACACATGCCCCTCACACCTGACACCGACGGCGAAACAGGAAACCCTCGAGTTTCACACTCCTATTAGGACAGACCAAAAGTGACAAAGACAAAAAGGAAGAGGGAGAGGAAGGAGGAGAGAAGAGGAGAGAGAGAGAAGAGGAAAGAGAGAGGGAGTGAGGGGAAAGGAGGGAGAGAGAGAGAAAGAGAGAGAGAGAGACGGAGAAGAACGAGGCGGGGCGAGGTAGTGTGAGGCATGGTATGGAGAGAGAGATGCCGGAGAAGGGGAAAGCGGAGGTATATGTAAAGCGAGAGCGAGAGGGAGCATGAGAGAGAGAGAGAGAACGCGCGCAGAAAGAGAGATAGAGAGAGTGACAGCGTGAGGGAGAGAGTAAAATGGAAGAGAGCGAAAGGCCAGAACGAAGGAATGGGGGAATTGGAGATTGGAGAGAGAGCGAGAGAATTAGGTCGAGCGAGCGAGGATAGGATCGAGCGAGCGACGGGTGCGAGAGCAGAGAGAGAGAGGAGAGAGAGAGGCATGATGTGTGTGTGTGTGTGTGTGTTTGTGTGTGTGTGTGTTGTGTGTGCGTGTGGTGTGTTGAGACCGAGAGGTGAGAGAGAGAGAGTGGTGTCGTGTGTGTGTGTGTGTGTATGTGTGTGTGTGTGTCGTGTGTGTGGCGGTGTGGTGTGGAGAGAGGTAGAGAGAGAGAGTGTGGTGTGTGGTGTGGTGTTGTGTTGTTGTTGTTGTGGTGTGTGTGGTGTGTGTGTGGTGTGAGAGAGGTGTAAGAGTGGTGTGTAAGAGAGACCAAAGAGAGAGGAGAGAGCGCACGCGCCGACACACAGGATAAGTGAGAGGGCGCGGGCACCCACATCCTGCTCAACACACCACAACAAACCTCAAAGAGCTGCGAGCGCACGCACGCACCGCACACAATAAATACCGCGGCGGGAAAGATTGGGGCTGCTACTAGCCGCGGCTATGACAGAATTATACATTTAACGAAATGCCTCTAGCGCACGCGCTACGGACGGCTTGATGAATCTAGCTGTGAAAGTTACGGTTATGTTCCTACGTTACGTATTATAGAACCGTACTTAGGAGCATTACAGTAAGTATTATATGTACGAACGTATCGTATGAGGCATTTGTAGGATGCCTGCCTATGGAATAGCGTACGGGTGCGCCAATTTTTACGCCAAGAAAAGCTGGTGATTCCATCAAGGAGACGCCCAACGGAAAAGCCGTCGAAAACCGGTCAACATAGTGAGGTGTAGTGCGTGCTTACTATAAACGAAAAAGAGGATCACTGGCACTCGTGGTATATCGGGCTGTCTCTCCGTGGCTAAGCGCGCAGATTTAGCACCTGCTCGAGAACTGCGTTCATTGCAACAAACAATTAATGCATTCTGGTTTAAACTGGAACTACCTAAGCTTTGTTGTGCTAATACTCAGTTTGAATAGGGTATATCTAGCTCCCCTCACCTATATATATATATATATAAATATATATATATATATATATATTATATAATAATACCCCTATATACAATATATACGGTAGGTAGGTAGATAGTAGGTAAGTAGATAGATAGACAGATAGACAGATAGACAGATAGATCGATTAAATAGATAGATAGATAAGTAGATTGATCGATTAAATAGATAGATAGATAGGTAGGTAGGTAGGCAGGTAGGTAGGTAGGTAGATAGATAAATAGATAGATAGATTTTTAAGTATTTTTCTTTCAACCAAGAGGTCACCAACTGAGCACTTTATTTCCCGGGCAACGCCGGGTGTCCTGCTAGTTGCCAATATGGCTAAATAACCTATGGGCATCCCTTGGCGGCGATATTTTATGTCCTATTTCTTGTCATTCTTGTGCCCAGTCTGGAATCACAAACTAACAAACACTATGATAGATTGTTCGTCCGTTACCTTCCGAAACACGAAGGCTACCTGTAAATTCATGTAGGCCTCCACCCTAAAAATTGTAGTACCCGCTACTGGCAGTTGTTCTGGCCTATATAGGCTTCTAGGCCTAATGTACCTTGCTACATCTATTTGTGTATGTGTTTAGCTCACCTTGACATCGTCAAGCTGAGCTATTGCCATGGGAT
>NW_014586577.1:2593-2827 GCF_000485595.1 Priapulus caudatus
ACACACACACACACACACACACACACACACACACACACACACACACACACACACATACACTCTCTCTCTGTCTCTCTCCACACGTGCACGGGGGAGGTGTAGTGTGGTGTGGTGTGGCCAGTGGTGTGGTTTGGCGTGGCGTGGAGTGGTGTGGCGTGGCGTGGCGTGGCGTAGCATAGTTTAGTGTAGATTAGTATAGTGTAGTGTAGTGTAGTGTAGTGTAGTGTAGTGTAG
>NW_014586578.1:0-846 GCF_000485595.1 Priapulus caudatus
CGGGGCTGCAGGAGGACACTGCAAAGAAGGAAAGTACTCACCAGCTACCAGGAGGCGCTGGGTGCTGTTGGAGAGATTGCCGCAGGACTAGGACGCGTGAGCACGAACGGGATGCAGACATCGAGTTCTATATATAGTCGTTCATAAACTAGGCACAACCCCTTCATCACACAGCAGGTATTATTGACTGTCTCCTCATGCAATCTGACTCGCTAGTGAAAAACGGATGCACGCATGCACACCACGGACCTAGACGCATGCGCCGTCTCACACGCACGCACGCGAACGCTTGCGCACGCACACAAGCGCACGCACGCACACAAGCGCGCACACAAAGCATTCACACGCAGCAGCTATGTCAAACAGTAGCGTTAACTACATGCGACAGTGCCATGGCGACACCAGCGCCGAGACTATTGATTAGTGTACTCGACGGTGTAAATCCTACCGCAGCAACTCTTCGGAGAGCGGCTTCTGAAAGGCCTAGCAGCGGGCATTATATGCGTATTATCAGGAGTAGATAATAGCGGCTTCTATTATCTACTCCTGGTATTATTATACGCGCACACGGGTTAATATCAAACGCGGATAGCGAACACATACAGCCAAGAGTCGTAGACGCACAGCGGGCAATTAAATTCACGTAGCAACACAAACAATACACGCGGCGTGTTGATTGGCCGCATCTGCCGCTGGATGGAGTGGGTTAGGAGCCTGGTCGGGGAGGGGCTGACCACACACACACACACACACACACACACACACACACACACACACACACACACACACACACACACACACACACACACACACACACACACACACACACACACACACACACACACA
>NW_014586578.1:2274-2826 GCF_000485595.1 Priapulus caudatus
TCATGGTTCTGATCCCAAAAAGGGGGGTGGGGGAACAAATGATATGATGTCCCCCCCTGTCCCCCGCCTGTTGACGCCCTTGGTGGCAAATGCGATTCGTGGTAAGATGTCGGGATAGGGGTGTTTGCGTGCGCCTACTAGCCTGGCTCCGTTGACACTCCCACGATGCGCATTGTGTTTTATATATTCGTACATCGTTTAATATAATATAGAAGTCACTGTTCATATCATGTTGCTGCGATCACGTTGTTTTCACCAGCGTGGCCCTCAGCACAGGCACTGTCACTGGCATAGTCATCAGCATATTCATCAACATTATCAACATCGTCATGATCACCGTCGTCGTCGGATGCGTCGCGGCCATCATTGTCGTCGGTGACGACGTCGCGCTTGCGCGCGCGCACACGCACGCACACACACACACACACACACACACACACACACACACACACACACACACACACACACACACACACACACACACACACACACACACACACACACACACACACACACACACACACACACACACACACACACACACACACACAC
>NW_014586579.1:0-482 GCF_000485595.1 Priapulus caudatus
AGGAGATAACTATATAGTTATGGTAATATACCATGGATATTACAATAGAAGGAGTATAGTACACATAATTGTCTCTTACCTGTAGCTACTGGCATCTTTGTTGGTATTTAAACAATACTACAACATACATGTACCACTAGTGTTGTAGATACATCAAAGATTCCATTTTCAAGAAAACATGGCCCATACAGCAACCACCTGCAATTCCAGACAATACTGTCAACACAGAAACACAAACACATACATTCACACAGTGGCTGTACTCAGACGATATGACTCACCCTATCCCGTCTCTCAGTGTGAACTTATACCTACTGACAACACTGCAAATCATTTCCGACCTAAATTACCACATGAACACTGCATGCATGCATCGGACGTTGACTTTATGCAGTAAGAAATGTGAGTAATTGAGCTTTAATTGAATATGAAAGCCACCCAAGATATATATATATATATATATATATATATATATATATATA
>NW_014586579.1:1620-2826 GCF_000485595.1 Priapulus caudatus
TAGTACCAGGGTACGTTCCGGTATACCGGACCGTACCCAGGGTACGTTCCGGCAGTACCGTGGGGGACATAGACCCTCTCAGCATAATTAATATATGGGTGTACGTGTTTCATACACCCTTTCAACGATGGGTATACCTGCTACAGAGCTCTGATCTTTATGTCAAGCGAAGGAGATTTCATGTGCATGAAACCTAACACAGTAACAGTAGTGTTGTCAATCAGTTGTAATTTCATAATCGATCATCGGTTGGATCCAAGTAACCGATGATCGGTTACAATCGGTTACTCGGGGTGTTGAATGCCTGCGTGTGCGTAACGTCGTGTGCATGTATGTGTGTGCATGTATACATGTGATGATGTGCTTGTTTAGCCCTGTTTACTGTTTGTTTTGCACTGTTTACTACTGTGTGTATGATACATGTATGTTAATAAAGGATAACTTGTATAGTAGCAATAATATCTCTGATTCTCATCACTTTTCCAAGTTTTCTTGTTCAAGTTTTACACTTTTTTCTTTCTTTTTTTTTCCGATGAAATCGATTATGGATTTTGATAACCAAGCGCTTGGTTCGAGCCACTGTTCAACCGATGATCGAGTATAATCGATGATCGTGACATCACTAAGCGCTTGGTTCGAGCCACTGTTCAACCGATGATCGAGTATAATCGATGATCGTGACATCACTACCTAACAGACTGGGGAAGAATACATAAGACAAGGTAGCTGTGATTCAGAGACACGATGAAAGGTCATATGAAGTAATGACAGACTCAGGAATTCTGTGTCAAAACAGAGTCTACCTTGGGAAAGTCAATGAGCATTACAATTGCTATGTAGCATTTTTAGGGAACGCCCTTTTGGGTAATGGTAACGTGGTGCGTGTTAGTGGTGTTAGGTAGGTATTAGCTTACACGTGACCTACCGCTGAGAGGGTCTATGTCCACCAGGGTACTGCCGGAACGTACCCTGGGTACGGTCCGGTATACCGAAACGTACCCTAGCTGGTACCAGAGCATATAAATCAACGTGATTTATATGCTCTGCTGGTACTATCTAACATGCCAGACCGTACCTCGCCTACTCCACTAACGAGTCTAGGGAGTCGCCTACGCCTACTCCCTAACCCTTACCAGAGGTCCCAAGTTGGGAAAATCCAAGAAAGGGAGCCAGCAATCCAAGAAAGGGAGCCAGCAATCCAAGAAA
>NW_014586580.1:0-252 GCF_000485595.1 Priapulus caudatus
AGAATTCGTGTGTAATATGTTATCCTACAGAGAGTAATTAACAAAGATCATTAATTAAGGATGGATAGTAAGCGTGGGCGTGTGTGTGGTGGTGGGATGAATAGTGAATCCCTACATGTGCTTCACCGTTGTCATGATTAGTTGTCCATCCTTCTATCCTCTTCCATTTTTCATCAGCCTCCTGGCATGTATAAACAGTTCTAGTGTGTATATATAAATATATATATATATATATATATATATATATACATG
>NW_014586581.1:2572-2825 GCF_000485595.1 Priapulus caudatus
ATATATATATATATATATATATATAATATATCGCATACATGCTGTCGCTCACCTAGTCGGGGTCAGCCTTGTCCTTGGCATGTTTCAGCATCTTGTAGCGAGCGATGTAAGCCGGATAGCGTATCAGCTTCAGTTTTGCGTGCGATAGCCTGCGAACACACACACACACACGATGAGCGCACGCACGCAATACGCACGCACGCACGCACGCACACACACAAACGCACACGCACACACACACACACACACACAC
>NW_014586582.1:0-968 GCF_000485595.1 Priapulus caudatus
ACTCACAACATACCGTTACATACACTCACAACATACCGTTACATACACTCACAACATACCGTTACATACACTCATAACACTCACAACATACCGTTACATACACTCATAACACTCACAACATACCGTTACATACACTCACAACATACCGTTACATACACTCATAACACTCACAACATACACTCACAACATACCGTTACATACACTCACAACACTCACAATATAGTAGATTATATTATATTATATTACGTCTGACACTCACGGATGAACGTTTTTCGCGTGCAACAGCTGCTGGCAATCACACACTTACACTCACAACATACCGTTACACTTACACTCACAACATACCGTTAGAGCGTATGTAACGATATGTTGTGAGTGTATGTAACGGTATGTTGTGAGTGTATGTAACGGTATGTTGTGAGTGTATGTAACGGTATGTTGTGAGCGTATGTAACGGTATGTTGTGAGTGTATGTAACGGTATGTTGTGAGTGTTCGTAACGGTATGTTGTGAGTGTATGTAACGGTACGTTGGGAGTGTATGTAACGGTATGTTGTGAGTGTATGTAACGGTATGTTGTGAGTGTATGTTGTGAGTGTATGTAACGGTATGTTGTGAGTGTATGTAACGGTATGTTGTGAGTGTATCTTGTGAGTGTATGTAACGGTATGTTGTGAGTGTATGTAACGGTATGTTGTGAGTGTATGTAACGGTATGTTGTGAGTGTATGTGACGGTATGTTGTGAGTGTTATGAGTGTATGTAACGGTATGTTGTGAGTGTATGTTGTGAGTGTTATGAGCGTATGTAACGGTATGTTGTGAGTGTATGTTGTGAGTGTTGTGAGTGTATGTAACGGTATGTTGTGAGTGTATGTTGTGAGTGTTATGAGCGTATGTAACGGTATGTTGTGAGTGTTATGAGTGTATGTAACATACACTCACAACATACCGTTACATACACTCACAA
>NW_014586582.1:2529-2825 GCF_000485595.1 Priapulus caudatus
TGAGTGTATGTAACGGTATGTTGTGAGTGTATGTTGTGAGTGTATGTTGGGAGTGTATGTAACGGTATGTTGTGAGTGTATCTTGTGAGTGTATGTTGTGAGTGTTATGAGCGTATGTAACGGTATGCTGTGAGTGTATGTTGTGAGTGTATGTTGTGAGTGTATGTGAGTGTATGTAACGGTATGTTGTGAGTGTATGTTGTGAGTGTATGTGAGTGTATGTAACGGTATGTTGTGAGTGTATGTTGTGAGTGTATGTTGAGTGTATGTAACGGTATGTTGTGAGTGTATGTTGT